>NW_008693508.1:17938-40480 GCF_000695815.1 Acanthisitta chloris | reverse complement strand
AGAGCAGGGTGAAAGAATTACAGAAATTTAAATTTTCACTACAATAACAGTATATGGATCTAAAATATGCAAAATTAAAATTTTTTTAATTCATTTTTAAGCTCATTAAACATGATTATACATAACGAAGGAAAGTCAAATAAGGAAAAATCAGTCTTTCAAAGCTGAAGAACAGCATAGATCATTGTGTGAAAATTTATAGAAATTAAGGTTGGACTATAAAGTTTAGAGCAAAGGGCTTGGTCTAAGAATTCTAAAATAAGGAAGAAGGGAAATTGAAGAGAAAATTGAGTTCACTTCTATTTTCCAAAAGGGATGTTTTCTTAAATCTGTGCAGTGTCCCTTGAAATAGAACATACATGTTTGTTTCCATCCTTCAAAATAATACTGGCAGTACTTCAGGCACATAGTTTCCCCCCCTAAAAAAGCAGCGTTTCACAGTATAAATAGATTGCAATTTTTTCCCTCTTTTTTTTTCTTTTCTTTACATTTGTTTGTATATTCCCATCTGTACTATTTGTAAGAATTTATACACAGGCTTAGAAGAAATGACACACTGTTATGATCCATGTGAATGTATAGCTCAATATGACATTTGGAAGGCCCCAAGGGAGGGAAAAAAATCAAACCATACCAAATTATTTTAAGATTCAAAAGACAAATCGCTTGAGAAACAGAATGTCACTTATATTTTATTATCTAATCCACAAAATAAAATATTATAAAATTTTGGGTTAGATTTTCTTATGAATATCTTTCTGTAGGTATACTTGTAATTTAAATAGAAGGATGTACAATAACTCTTTTAAAGATCTAGCCACACCTACTGCAGAAGCTTAACTGAAGAGAGTTTTTTGCCTTATGTAACACTTCTAAACCTTTGTACCTCAGTTATACCACAGAATCTGTTAGGTTGGAAGGGTCCACAGTGGGTCATCTTATCCAACCTCCCTGCTCAAGCAGAGTCATCCTAGAGCATGTGGCACAGGATTTCAGAGCAATATCAGGGTCTCTCTATATAAATATATATGTGTATATGTTGTGCATTATATCTACATCATGCATATTGTTCTTGATCTTTATAGCCCTTACCAACTCAAACCTTTCTTTCATGTGATTCTATTACATAAAATTAAATGTCATGCATATTATGAAATATGCATTTTTTTCCTTAATGTGTTTTGTTTTTTAAATTGAAACAATCGATTTTCTTATTACTTACAAAACTATGTATGCCCTTAAGAGCTCTTAAACCCTTTCAAAGTTTGTCATATGTTTCAAAATTGAAATTAATTGAACTACATTCTATTTTAACATTCGTGAGTTTTATTGAAAAGTCAAGCTACTCTAACCACAGAAGTCTTGAATCAGTTAATCCTGGTGCAAGAAGAAAACTGAAGCCAAAATTTTCCTCTTTCAAGTTTTCAGGCCAGATCTATTCTTTAAAATGAAATCCACCATGAACTAACACTGTCATCTGTCACACCATAAGCACATCTCCTTTGACATTCAAAGCTTATTTAAAAGGACTCTCTTTCAAATGTCTCCCACCCGTACGCTACACTTCTTTTGTTGCAGGCATTTCAAAAAACACTTGAAAATATGGAGGAGGAAGTGACATCAAGTTGCAACATATGAAGTGCAAGTATTGCACGCATGCATAGCCATCTGTATTCCAAGCTTTGAAGCCCCAGTTTGGCAAAACTGAAGCTTCTTATCCTTAATTCCTCAAACACTCTGGAGAAAAACCACTTCTTTTAAGCCAATCCTGGCAGCAAAAACACTTTGTCCGAAGAAACCACACAGCAAATGATTTAACATGTGCCAGGAAGACTTTGAAAAGAGGAAAGCATGGTTTTAACAGATATTTTATAGTGGGGGAGCACTGGTGAAATCGTTAACGTACTCTTTTTTTTTGTCAAATATATTTTTTTCTTGGTAATCCCACTGTATAATGAAGGAAGATGTTTTATTTCAGTAAGGTATCACTTATACAGTTTTGGCAGCACAAGTCAGGAGGATCAACATGAATTAAATTACCTCTTTAAAATATAACTACTATTTGAAAATTGATACCTTTTCTCCCTAACAAGATTTTGCCTTTTGTATTTGTTTTGTTTCAAGAGAATTAAGAGAGTAATAATATTAGTAGATAAGGAAAAATATGATACATTAAATGAAACTTCATGATCGGTAAATAAAAAATTTAATCAATTGCCATATGCATATGCATAAATGAAGCTTCTTTCCATCTTGTTTTCTTCACTGAAGAATTCTGTTTGGTTTTTTTCCCTTGCTGTGTTTCCTTAAATCAATGTCACATTAGAAAAAATCAAGCCTATTCTATATTCTGAGTGACTACCAGTGAGAGACTGACCAATGCCTGTTCAGATCTGTGAACATCTTTCATTGGGTACAACTGTCTGGTAAAAGAAAAGAAATATACTTAGAGCACGACCATCTTCTCTGTATATGGAGCCATTTGCTGAAAAATAGTCAAATAAACGAGTAAGATATTAGATAAATACTGATGCATATAGAACTCTTCCTTTATATAGTATACAGTTTCTGCTTTTCTCACTTTTCCAAACTGATGAAGTTACATGAAGAGGATGTACATTAGAATCCTTCAGTAAGAAACTATGATATAAAGTACTGCAAATAAAGGTGATTTTATTGTAAATTTACTTAAGGTTTAGTAATCAGAAACTTAGGAGGAAGGCAAAAGTGATAAACTTTGATTGTCCTTAATTCCATTTTTCCTTTTCACTCTTGATCTTTTCTGGTTGTTTCACTTCTATCCCATTACTTGAAAATGACATCCACATTTCAAGTTCAACCAGTATTTCAGAGATAGAAGTGTATGTCTGCCCCTAATAGTTTCACAGCAATGAAAATTATGATCTTTACCTCACATCAAAATTTGCAAAAGTGCATAAGCACTGTATTAAGTTAATTCATTATCTGAAGAAACACTTGTTTTATAAGAAAATGATATGTTTTATAAGAAAACTCCCTAGCTTTTTACTGGTTTAGGCCCCAGTTTCTTAGTTCAGTACAAATATCTTTGCTCTGAACACCCAGAATTGTACATGACTGGTCTCTTAGATCTTCAATGAGTCATGCATTTGCACCTCACATGAACTTGGGAAACAGAACATTTTAAATTTCAGAAACTAAGTGTTGGCCATTTATTATACTCGTTTTTTTCCCCTCATGATTGGTTTTATTCAGAACAAAGAATGAGCCTTAAGGGTCTGTCTTGGTGAAAACCAACCAACATTAAAACTCAGCTGTTTGGAATCAACACACTGGTGGAACAATCTTTTGTCCTACCTAGCACTGAAGCATATATTAAAATTAGATAGATAAAACAGTTATAGGGTAAATGAGATACATCAAGGTGAGAAGTGCAAAAAAGGAATTAAGTGGAATGCAAATATATATATATTATTGTGTTTTGGTTCACACTGTAGCTCTCCCTCTAAAGAGCTAGAAAAAAAATTGGCTTGCTTTGGATAAATTTGTGACCTCACTAAAAAATTAGCACAATGTAGCACAGTCTAGTCACTGTAAAGGGAACTTAACCTGAGTTGACTGCCTAGTGAGTAATTTTCTGAAGGCTAAACTATGGAAGGTAGTTCAAAATTATATTACATTTTGGGAGCTTGCTTTGCCATTTCAGGCCTCTAAAGCAGGTTTTGGACTGAACACTGACTTGTATTTCTTATGCTGTTGTAAATACTTGTATTAGGAAAGAAAAAAAGAGAAAAATAGTCTTGCCAGTAGGAACAAGATTGGAAATTAGCTGGCAGAAAAGAGAAATAAGATGGAGGAACAACAAAAGAATGAACGGGTTATTTTGATATAAAATTGGAGAAAGAGGAAGCAACATTTGCTAGGGAATTAAGAGTATGGAGGGTGCACCTACCTACCTACAAGTCCTATAAAGGACTGGAATTCTCTGATTTCTTTTGTGACAATAAGGTGATGTCTACACTAGCATACAGTGAGGACCAATAGGGGTGAATCTGTAGAGAGGAACAGCTGGTGCTGTGGCACTGATGTCCATGCAATACATATTTCACTCATTTTTTTTTCTTCAAATATCCATGATGCTCTGTCTTCTACCTCTTGTAGTCTTCATGATGTCTGTTCTGAATCTTTTCCATTCTGTAAAAATATTTCTCAAAAGGCTATCATGATTCTTCCTTTACATTTCCACTTGAAAAAAATCCAGGCACAGAAGCAAATTATATTAACAGTAGATATTGCAATGTTTCTACCCTGAAGTATATATTTCTATAGAACCATCTCCTATTCTTTTTTCCTGTCACTTTTTCATGGGGAGCCTAATCATTCCCTCTAAAACAATTTTAGTTCTTTTTCATGCAGGAGCCCATACATGTATACAATCTCTATAGGCATGCGGAGGTAACCTGCCATTCTTTCAGAGTACTGCAGAACATGAAAGTGTAGTACTTTCAGTATACAACAGATTAACACAGGACTTGCATATGTTTAGTAATTTTGATAGATTTCTTACAACTATAGATCTATAGTTGAAATACAGAGAATTACATTTGCACTTGTAAAACCTTACTGGGGGAAAACCCACCAATTTATGAGAAAAAGATGAAATTATAATCAGAACTTCGATGACACTGCACATAAGAATTAAAATTTGATACCAGGAAAATTAGGTGTAGATGAATAACATGAGATTTTATTTGCTGAATACAATATGCACGGCTAGTTTCCTGTGCTATCTTACCATTATTTGTAATCCAGTTTTTTATTTTGTTGCCTTATTTCGTCACCCATCATCCCTAAACTGGTTCTTTTACAAATTCTGTTCACAAGGAGCATTTTGTCTGTGCTAAATACCTCTGAATTTTTTTCTGACAATTTTTGTGCTAATAAATTACTTTGCTTTAATACCAAAATTAAACACAATATGTATAATATAAACCACATAAAATTACTGGTGTAATTATGAGGGTTTTTTTCGTTGTTTTGCAGAATTTGAAAAAAAAAAAAAAAAGGAGGAATTAGTTGGGACGATTGAGTCTGAGAAACAAAAAAATGACAAAAAGCTTCTTTGATAATTTTCTACATACTTGATTACTGGAGAGAGTGAGAAAGGCATGTAGCAGAGCTTTAGTTTCAGAAGAGCAGACTTTGGCTTGTTCAGGTTAGGTGGGTTAGGTAGGTAGGCGAGTAGTCAAGGTCTCATGTGAAGCTGCCCTGAAGTACAGTAGAACTTGGAAAAACAGGTCTTTTGTCAGAGACAGTGCCCCCAAGAAACAGACTTGCTCATCTATTTGCAGAATAAAATGAACAGGCATAGCTAGAAAATAGCTTGCTTGAGCAGGAAAATTTTGACTGAGCTTAAATACAGAAAGTAAGTGTGTGGCAGGTGGCTTCCTTCATGGAATGTTACAGCATTGCCTGGGCATGTAAGGATGGATTTAGGAAAGCCAAAGCTCAGCTTAACTGGAAAATGCCCACTTACATGAAGCTATTTAAATCTATTTGACAACATCATACATAATATCCTGTCTTCCAGATGACTTGCATTACAATCACTTTAATTCATGGTCTCAGTGTGATGAAGAAGGTGATTTTATACTTCAGCATTTTGATTAAAGAAAAAAACCAGATTCCAATAACAGATTAGTATTATAGTATTCTTATTTATCGTCATGGCAATCATAGACCCATGCTCATGATAATCAAGTGTAACTGTTTTCTTTCAAGATAGCATATGGTTTATTTTATTAAATATATTTCTTCCCACGTAAGCTATGATTTGGGTTTATGTCCTCTTCTGCTCCTTTTCACAGAAAATAGAAATCTAATGTTCATGAGATGCTAGCACAGCACTAGTGCCAACAGCATTACTTCAGTGATGATCCTCTTTTCATAGGTGATAGGGTGTCAAGCACAAGTGTACCATTAGAAGAATTATTTGCTCTTTGGAAATCCAGTACAAAGTCTGTATCATTTGTACAGGACTCGAATCACTCCTTTCCTCACCATTGCTGGTAGAATATAATGCAGTCTTGTCATATTTTCTTCTTCATTATTACACTATTTTGTCTATTAGAAACTTCTAGGTGTAAAAAATATGTCCAATAGCAGCTGCTAGATTAATTTTGTTGTTAATATTTTTTTTATGGACAGAAACAGGCTGAAGAGGCTTCAGGATGAGTTAGATAGATTAGGAATTACCTGGGAACTTCTGTCTTCTGCTATGTGTCTTTCCACCATATATGCTCTTCTAGTCCTGGCCTCAGAGCAAGCCCATTTCAACTGCTTTGTGTGAATTGAATCTATATATTTTTAGGGCAGTATTCATCCAGAGTACACTCATTTGCACAGAAGCCAACAGAATACCATTTTAGTAGGTGGAAAAGTATAATCTTGCTCCTTCCTGCCATTTGCTTCTTAAGTTAAACCTCTAGGTAAGTGGAAAAAGGGCAATAAAAGATGAAACAAAATTAATCTCTTAACTGTGAAAAACTGAACTTTTGTCTAGGTGAGACTGATATTACTTGTATTTTTTGAGTACTTGATTTTGTCACATTCTTATAACGAGTTCTGTCTTCTAAACAAGAGATAAAAACTATCAAAATAGGCATATATATCATTACAAAAGATCAGGGTCACTTCCAAGTTTGACCAATAGTCCCCAAAGAAATATTCTAGGTATAATTATTTTATTATCAGCTCTGTCAAATGCCTCTTGAGTTATCATAATTAAATATCAACCTTATAACTATCTGTAGATCTTCCATCAAGAAAATGGAAAGCTATAATCTAATGGAAAAGAAACCAAACCAAACCTATCACGACAAATACAACACACAAAAAAAATTGTTCTGCCAACTTCTTGAGGAATAAGTCTGGGACAAGTCACAAAATTATGAATGTCACATGGCATCATGACTGTTCCACATATGTTCGCTATAATGATACACTCATTAATTCCCCACATTTTACTGTCACTCTAAAATTACTTTCACATCTGTTTTTGACAAATGGAACTGTGCTTTTACATTATGCAGATGAAACTAGAGTCAGATCCAAGAAAAATAATTTAAGTATAACTTAGGCTTCTCATATAGCTGATGGATTCAATATCTACTAACTGGATGCAACTGGCAGAAGACCACCTAGCAGATAAATGTAAAATTATGCTTAGCTAGAATGAACTTCCTTGCAAAGTGTGTTTTTGCTAAGTTATTTCTTCTCAAATGCATGACTAAGGAGAGACTATCTAGACAGATCTAACTTTCCTCTTTGATTTGATAAAATGCTTTGGATAAAGTGGAAAAACCCTGCAGATCCAAGATTCAGTCATTAAAAACACTGTAATGACTTCAATTATTTCAACTAGGCATAAGATTGCCTCTGGTTTGTGCTTCTTTTGCTTTGGAATTTTTGATTTGTCAAATTGATTTTTAAGTGAACTGCATGTTAGATATTTTTCTAGCTACAGTGAAATAGGAAAAATAATAAATAAAAGTTTAATTAAATATAATTAAATAGGAAAGTTGTGAGCATTGACGTTAAAGCTGTTTCTCATGAGCAGCCCAATACAGACAACCCTCTTATAGGAAGCAACTTTAAACAGCAGGTTACAGTTAGTAGCTGAAAGGTTATTTTTAGTCCAGTTATAATGGCACTAACCCTTAGACACTAAATTATCTAGAAAACAAAACTTCACTTATAACAAGGTTTAAAATTGTTACAGAGACACATGGAGATTCATACACACATACTCTCTCTTAACATCTTCACCTTTTCTCCAGCATAAGGCTCAACTTTCTATGCCCTTATTTTTAAGGTATTAGGTATTAATTGAGTATTAGGGTCAAAGGCATCAATATTCATTAAGAAGGAGGTGGGGAGTGTGGGTTCAAAAGGGTACCCCAACTCCTCCACAGGGAAATTATGATTTTAAAAGGGTTGTTCATGTCTCCCCATTCTAAGGTCTAATTTTATGCATTTTCTAACATTTTCTAAGCTTTCTATTCTTTTTCCATTGGTCTTCATTTCCACATAACATCCATATTTATAACCTCTAAAAATGTTTTGCCTTGCTCTCCATGTTTTATCCCTTTAATGACTAATAATTATTGGTGAGTTGTTCACAGATGTGGAGCTTCTGTCGTCATCCTATGTACACACTTTCAAGGCCTTTGTTATCTTGCTGTCAGTTCTCTACACTGATTTTTATTCTAGGGTCACAGTTTATTCTACACGGACTCATTTGGGTTTAGCATTTACTAGTTACAGACATCCATCACAGCTATTAGAAAGCTAGGTGCAATCTCCTACTGTTGTACAAAAGTAAGCTTAATCTAAAGCAAATAAAGTAACAATCACCTGGAGGTTTGACAACTGCTGATATGGCTAAGTCAGATAAATAACACTCCAGAAAGGCCAAGACAAGTATAAATGCAGAGGTCTTGCAAACTCGCTGTCCTGAAGACCTGGGATTTTGGAGAAAGACTTTGGCCATTCAATAACAATGACAACACCATATTTGCTCAGCTACAGGGCTACACAAAAGGATATTAAGTCTGTCAATGTCTAAAATTAATATTTTCTACTTAGGACACTTAGAATAGGGTAGAATGTGATAGGTTTTGTTCGCTATTCTAAAAATTATTTGTATGCTTTAGCCAATATATATTTAATGTTAATATACAGAAATATTCTTCAGTGAATGCAAACTGAAGCTCCTAGCAAATGCAAAAACCTTTTGCCTGCAGAGTCATACTACCACTTGTTGATCTATTTAAGCTTTACATTTTCCATGCACAAAAACAAAAGCAAAGAAGAAATTGACAACTGCAAAATAGGAGTAGAAACTGCTGTGGCTGCCTATAGCTGTTTCATTTTTATTTTATTCCAGGCAGGTGTAACCTGCAGCTCAGAGGAAAATGAATTTAGGTAACTGCTTTATCTCTTAAGTACTGTTCAATACGGAAGCAGAATCACACCGATGAAAATATGGAGTTTTCTGGTCTTTGTGACAGAAAGGGCATCAAAGAATATCTTCAGGACAAGTCTGAAATGCACAAGTTTTTTTCTATGTGTCTGCTAAAAGCAGCAGATTATGCTCTTCTTCCATTTTTCCCCCCAAACTTCCTGGGCAATTAACACCAAGTTGCTTCTCACACTGTGCATACGAATTGTTTAGGATCTACATGTATAAAAAGAGCAGGTGCATGGCCCAGGGGTCTGGAACCCAGGTTCCTAAAACCTAGTCATTGCAACATTTAGCATTATGTCACCTACATCCTCTTGGCTCTTTTCCTAAATTACTCACAGTGCATAGAAAACAGACTCAGGTAAATGACTGTCCTAATATTTTCACTAGAGACAGAAATGGAATCTTTAGATCAGTCTTACCACCCCTGAGCTGGCCTTAATATTAGTCTGCAAGACCTGCAGGCTGTCATAGAAGAATCTTACCTTTAAGTTAATGTATGTTCTTTATCAGTAGGTTTACTACCGTTATTAAGAGTATAATTTTGCAGGACAGTCTGACTACATGTGTAGTGGGTAGCATCACTTAGGGCGACATCACTAAGAATATATAGATAATGACAAATTTAAATTCAGTTTCTTGTTTCAGATTATCTCTCCCATGATATTTCTTGGAAAAAAAAAACCAAACCAAGGAAAAAAGAACCCACTGGTCATCTACTCTTTAATTTGACAGAAACAAAAAGATATATAAAGAAATAACACACTGAATATGATCAAAACATGGGAAAAAAACTACAAATAAGATATGAATTTTTTTGTCATTTATGAGCACTTTTAGTGTTATCTATTGAAATATTTATTTAAATTATTAGTTTTCATGAGGTTTTATGTGATACTTCTTCATATGACAAAGCAACCACGTGCTACATGCAGAATGCCTAGAGAAACCCCAAACTCAGATATATATTCAAACCTACATATAAATTTCATTCATATTTTCATGAGTGACCTGATCCAAAGCCAACTGAAATATGGACTTGCTTTCCATTCAACTTCAGTTACCCTCAAATAATGGTTTTTGCTTAGTAACTTCATTGTGTTTTGGTCCAATGCATTGCTTAAGTGTTTGCAGATTGAAGTTCAAGGTTTTATAACAGCTACTCTACAGTCCATAGTGTGGAAGTCTGAGATTTTTATTAATGCTGGTGCAACTCAGAAATTACATTTCCTATAGAAATAATTTCTTCTATCCAAAAGCATTTTATTTTATGAGATCATCATATTATATACTTAGATATACCTTGAGCAATTTCTGCAATGTTAATTTAAAGTCAATTTCAAATAAATTATCACAATACTTTAACTGGACTGGAAACTTGAGCTTGATCTTACAGATCATGTTAGAAGACATTCTGTGGCTTTCTTGTCATCTTATTGCACATTGTCTCAGCTGCAGTTTGTTAGTGGGAGTAGAGAAGGAAAGTATTGGCATTATCTCTACGAAAAAGCCCCAAGTTAATTTGAAAATTCTTGTCTTCTATCCAAATATACATTCAAATGAAAGTATCTCTTTATAAAAATAGCCTTATATTTATGATAATTAAAATATTCCCAGACAATTCTGTGCTATGTATTCTTATAGAAAAAAAATGTTTGTGGTAGCTAAGAGATAAGAATCATCTGGATTTGGTTTATAATGGTGGGATAGTAAGTCAAGCTAATAATGAGAATGTTTTTAATTTAGCTAAATCTAAACTGTTTATCCTTACACAAGATGTGCTTGCATTACTGCATAATCATTTCAACATTTCAATTTTTTTAATAAGACAAAAACAGTAATAAAATACTAATGGTATTGTTTTAGCGCTTTAAAATTAAAGTGTTTTTATAAATATAAGTTGCATTGTAAAGCCTCTATTCAATTTTTCTCCTTTTTCTTCTTTTTTTTTTTTTTTTTTTGTGAGAAAACTAATGAAATGTCATCCTATTTAATATATAAATGTAGCAAAAGGAAAGTAAAACCCTTAAGGTCACAAGATGCTTATTAGTAAAGGTGAGAATCAAGATTTCTAAGTCTGATTTGAATGCATTGCTGTTAAATTATGCTGCCTCATATGAGCAGTGAGGGAACAAAGTCCACAGCCAGTTTCTGTTTTCATGGAAAACTAATTTTCTAAAAAATCCCAAGATTAAATATTTTCAGAAATAGCAATGCATCCTATACTAAATATCTAGAGAGTGTCAGACTGAATCCCAACTTATGCCTTTTTACTCTTCTTGATTCTCACAATAGTAGACCACTGGAAGACAAATACAATTAGAAAATACTAATCCTTACTTTTTTCTTTTTTTTTCCCCCTAAATATCTTTACAGGTCACAGCTACAGCAGATGATTATGATGGATATAACAAGTGCTGCCCATTCCACTACCTGTTCTGTGTAATCTTCAGAGAGTAGTGAGAATGGTGTCATGATGATAGCCATAGCTACAGTGGTCTGTTGAGGTATCATGAAGGTGTCAGTCCCTGCCATACTGGCCTCTACCTTTTCCTTTGTTGGGCAAGTGCTCAGGAATGGCTTTAAGAGAATGAACAACTGTATTTGTAACTGCTGACATAAGCAGTTCTTCCCCATAGGCAGGAAATTAGCGGGTTGACCTGTTCTCTTCTGATAATATTTACTTTAGGTTTTCCCCTTAGAAATGAGTGTAAGACATCTCTACAGAAATCTGAAGAGAAACCAAATTATTATAGGAGACAACAAGTGGAGAAAAAAAATGGTGGAGGAAGGGGAAGGTGTTAACAGGTCAAAAATGTAAAAATTAGGATCAACAGATGCACACAGCTGAGAAACCTTTATGGGCCTAATGGTGTTCTAACTAGAGATGTAAGCAAAAAAAAAATTGCCTCACAGTTGGCAGGATTCCTTTCTTTAGTCTCCTCTATCTGATGGAACATGGCAGTTGTCTAGGACTAGAGTAAGGTTGGTGAAAAATTCATTGAAACAATATTGTTTCAAACTGTAGAGTGTCTTTTACCCCTATTCCTGTTTTCTATCATAATACAAAGTGAAATATGATTTTTTTTAAAAATGGCAAACACTTAAGTCAGCTGAGTCAGAAAGATTTGAAAGCAAATAGTGGTTCAACAATTGCCAATTGATTTCTTGGTTGTAACACAATATGACCTGCTTTTGGAAGCCATCTACCCTTCTGCAAGTTTTCTTTCATATTTGCCATTACCAAGGAGTCTTTCTGCCTTTATATACATTGTATGTAGATATGACTTATTTTGTACCTGCCACACTTTGCACTCCAGGACATGCTATGAACAGAGTTCATAGAATCACAGAATCATAGAATTATAGACATATAGAATCACAGGATCATAGAATGGTTTGGTTTGGAAGGGACCTTAAAAATCATCTAGTTCCAACCCCCATGCCATGGGCAGGGGTACATTTCACTCTACCAGGTTTAGTATTGTCCTCTTCAGGAAGCAAACATCACTATTTAATGGGAATGTGACAGTTATTTTTCTTAATACAATTCTTAATATCGTCCTTTCACAACATGTCACCAAATTAAATTCAGAAATTTTTCAATAAAACCCCAAATTATTTCTCAAAATATGATGCTTCCTCAGAAATAAAATAAATATTATACTATTGATATTAAATCTAATCTTACAATTTGCAAACTGAAATTATTGGCCAGTATGAAACCTTGTGTAAAGCCTTGTTTGTTGAAGGAATAAGTGAAGACCTTCTGGAGTAAATGGCAAGTTTCACTTTATACAACCTTGCAATCAACCCTAACTTTTAAAAATTAAATCATTTAAGACTAACTTGTTTGCTCTTAAAATATTCGGTCTGTCCTTTGTGACTTTCCGTGTACACAGTACAGAAGACTAAAAGTAACATTTTATTCCTGGGAATCTAATTAATCCTATCTTTATAAATAAATCTTCCTTCCTTTCTCAGCTACACATCTTTGTCTCCAGGGGGTTATGTGTCAATTTTGTTCCAAGATTTCAGTTTGCAAATTCTCCAGTTCCTCCCTGATCCAGGGAATCTCACAGAAGTTCTTCTCCCAGTCTCACAGAAGTTTATGAATTCTTTAACAGCTCTTTTTCCCCGAGCTTTCATTCCATTTTATTCACAGAATGGTTATGGTAGGAAGGGAACTCTGGAGGTCAACTAGGTCAACCCCCCTGCTTCTAGAGCAGGTTGCACAGGATTGCATCCAGGAGGGTTTTGAATACCTTCAGAGAGGGAGGCTTCACAATCTCTCTGGGCAGCCTGTTCCATGACTCTGTCACACTCACAGTAAAGTTTCTTCTTGCATTCACAGGGAAGTTCCTGTAATTCAGTAGGTGCCCACTGCTCTTTGTCCTGTTACTGGGCACCACTGAAAACAGTCTGTCCCCACCCTCTTAACACCCATCCTGAAGATATTTGAATACATTCACAAGATCCCCACTCGGTTGTCTCTTCTCAAGGCTGAACCGACACAACTCCCTTGATCTTCTCCCATAAGAAAGTTGCTTCAGTCCTCTAATCATCTTCATAGCTGACCACTGGACCTTCTTCACTATTTGTTTATCTTAAGCTGACTATATTAAAATTAATTAAGATTAGTGAAACATAATTAAAATTAACCAGTGACTACTTAGGACCATAGAATCATCAAGGCTGAAGGAAACCACTGAGACCACCAAGTCCAACTGTTAACCTGTCATCCTACTCTAACCCCTAAACCATGTTTTCCAGCACCAGATCCAGATGTCTCTTAAACACTTCCAGGGATGGTTACTCCACCATATCCCTGGGCAATCTATTCTAATACATGACCACCCTAACAGTGAAAATATTCTCCTGATATCTAATCTGCATCTGCCTTGTCTCAGCTTATGACCATTCCCTCTAGTCCTCTCATTGCAGGTGGAAGAGACCATTCCCCAACTCATTACAATCCACTTTCAGGTAGTTGTAGACAGCAATGAGATCACCCTTGAGCGGACTCTTCTCAAGGCTAAACAAACCAAATTTCCTCAGTCATTCCTCACATGACATGTTTCCTAGGATTTTATGGCCCTTTACTGAGCTTACTCCAGTGCCTCAATGTCCTTTTTAAACTGAGGGGCCCAAAACTACACATAGTTCTCAAGGTATGGCCGCACTAATGCAGAGTACAGGGAGACAATCACTTCCCTAGTCCTGCTGGCCATGCTGTTCTTGATATAGGCCAAGATGCCATTGACCTTCTTGGTCACTTGGGCACACTGTTGGCTCATATTGAGCCAGTGGTCAACCAGGTCTCCCAAGTCCCTTTCTGACAAGCAAGACTTGAGCCACTCCTCCACCAGACTGTAGCACTGGATGGGGTTGTTTTGTCCCAAATGTAGGACACAGCACTTTGCCTTACTGAACCTGATGCGGTTGTCTTCAGCCCATTGATCAGGTCTCTCTGTAGAGCTTTCCTACCCTCATGCAGATAGACATTCCCACCCAACTTAGTGTCATCTGCAAATTTATTAAGGGTTCATTCAACCCCCACATCCAGATCATCAATAAAGATGTTAAATAGGACTGGCCCCAATATTGAGCATTGGGGAGCACCACTAGTTACCAGCTGGCAATTGGATTTAGCCCCTTAACCACCACTCTCTGGGCTCAGCCAGCCAGCCAGTTTTTTACCCATTGACGAGTCCATCCATCCAAGCCACAAGCAGCCATTTTTTTCTACAAGTGTGCTGTGAAGTGTCTAATGCCTTGCTGAAATCTAGATAGACCACATTGACAGTCTTCCCTTCAACCACTAAGTGGATCACTTTGTCATAGCAGGAGATCAGGTGGGTCAAGCAGGACCTATCTTTCACAAATATGACTTCCTGATCATGATGCAAATGACAGAGCCCTGTTAGTGCCAAACTGCTAAAGTCTTATTTTGCTTCACTCTATACCTCTGAAAACTTGCATATTTCTATGAGGCATATATAAGAAAGACACACACACACATGCAAATATATGTATATCTCCAAATTGGAACTGTCCTTAGTCCATGCTGCCCTCTAACAGTGAAAGAGCAGATGTCCAAAATCATGCCTGTAAACATCCTGACAAATAAGTCTGGCTGAATAATGTCAGAACTATGCTTGTATTTGTAACTTAGCTGAGTTTTCACCTTCCTCTCTTGACTTTTCTATTATCGACATACATGGGGATTTCAGACAAAAATTCATAGATTACTAGTCTTTCTTTTGCTTACTGTCCTGGAGAGTTTTTCCTGCACAGTGTTGCAGAAGTTACAGTGCCTTCCTCTTTCAAGCTGTATCACATTCTGAGAAATCTATCCAGTTGATACCTGCTGATAGTTTCATGGCATGGGCTCTGCTCCCATTTAGTGTTTCCCTCAAAGTTTAATGTCACAAAGTAACATAATTGGCTGATAATTGGCTCTGCTAGTTCTTCTGCAGGAAGACGTTTCCTAAGCTGCATTGTATCTCACCAATTTTGCAGCAGTACAACATTGTGGAAGAATTTCTTTACTGTGCATATGACCACGCAAATGATCAGATTGCCCAGAGAGGTCACAGATTCTCCCTCACTGGAGATATTTAAGTACAACCTGAATGCAATCCTGCACAATGTGCTCTAGGATGACGCTGGTTGAGTGGGAAGGTTGGGCCGGATGACACACTGTGGTCCTTCCAACCTTACCCATTTTGTGATTCTGTGATTCTGTGCTTGAGCTCAGAGCAAGGACTCTAAAAGAATCTTATCTTTATCTTGGCAACAGACAGTATATTAAATATAATAATGCTCTATACACATGGGGAGTGTTCAGTGGAGTGTTATCAAGCTTGCTAACTTGTGAGACTGAAAAGAGAGGAAATGCCCATTATTCCTCTATAATTTAATTTAAAAATAAGGGAGGAAAAAACCTCTACAGAATTAGAGCCAATATCTATCACTGCAGGTGATTTCAGAAGAAAAAGATTTCTTATTGAAATGAGTTACTGTACCCATTCTAAGTGTGGCCATGGAAAGAGATGAATAGCTGGACCCGGAATTTGGCAAGATGTTTGAAAACAAGTTTGAGGTTTTATTAGGACTTTGAAAGATATCTGAATACCATTTAATATCTATCATGCACTTTCAGTTTCACCAAGTTTCTGATGCTTAAAAAGATCTGTAGCTATTAAATTAATAGAACTAACTCCTACTTAAAAAGTATATTTCAAGAAATTATTTATAACAATTTAAAAAATGTAGAAGGAAATTTTCGAATAATCTGCAAATTAAATAACTCCAAACAGTATCTAGAGTCAACTGTGGAAAACCAAAAGTAGCTCAAGTTACCAAAAAACAATCAATTCTCTCAGGATGTCTAGTGAGTCATCTTACCTATCAGAGTTGGCAACACTTAAGAGAATTCTTTGAAACACTGTTTAAAATGTTAACCTGTACCACCAGGCAAGCATGAAATTGAATCATGTTTCCTCTTGGACATGACCTAGCACTGCACCGTGACTTGCCATTCTTTCAACATTATTCTACCGTTACTATTGTTACTATTGGTCTGAAAGACCAATGGCGTTTGGTTTAGGGTTTTTTTGGCCAAGTAACTGACCATATTAAGTGTATTAACAGCTATATTAAGTGTAAGTGGAAATGTTGCTTAAAGAGTCTCCTCTTCATATCATTTGTGCTATCTGTAGCCATTGAGGAGTTCTGTTTTGGATTTTTACTTTTTATGAGGGTTAGTTTTTATTGTTTCATTATGAAAGAGTCATTGAGGTCTCCTTGAAAGCAGAAACAATTCTTTTGAAGCTTAGCAACAGGGCCGATATGCTAAATAGATGTTTATAATGTTGGCATGAGTTGAGCAATATGTCATTTCAATTATCTCCTCAAAATTCTTTCCCAGTTATTATTTAAGACCTCAAGAGCAGCTGTAACAAAATGTTTCTGAACCAATTTTCTACAGTGAGGTAAGAACTCAGATAGCAAAACACAAGTGTTGAATTAAAAGCAGTGAACCTGTAAATAACAAATTAATAAGGTTTAACTGAATAACAGTACAGTGACATTTATGAAGTGAAATGTTGATAAGGGAAACCAAATGGAGAATGTGTGCCAATATTCCAGGGCAGATCCAACCATGTTTTTTTTACCATTTGTAACACTTTGTGCACTTTAGCAATGCTGCTATTAATTAATTAAGAGTACTAGTAAAAAATATTTGCAAGATTATAACCTCATAATTTGCTATCTTCAAACTACTCTAGCTTCCAATAAAATTCATGTCATTAAACTGTTCATCTGGAGCTAGAAGTGCTTCCTCTTCTTTACTAATTAGAAAGAAGATAAACAGATTGCCAGAACATTCAGGCAATTCAAAAGAAAAAAAAGGTATATTTTTTGGTTTTTTTCCTTTCTCTTTAATATTTTGTTACAATCTTTCTGCTCTATCTCTTCTTCCATCTATCTTCAACAATAGATAAAATAATAATTTTTTTACTCATAATTGTTCCAATTGCACTTGTCAGTACTTGACATTGAGAAGAAATAAAGTGCTTCTTTAAATAAAAGGAACAGGAGGAAATTACAAGGCAATCTGACAAAAATAATGTCCTAATGTACCAAATATAATAAAAATATAGACACATAATTATATAGAATTTTGAAATATTTGCCCAGAGTACTGTTCATACATTGAATTGATCAAATCAAAACTAACTGATTAGGATTACTTCTGAACAATGAACTGTGTGGGTATTCCACACCTGAAATTATGCAAGTTATTTCAGATCTACCTCATTCGTGTTCATTCTTTTTCCTGTCTGCACCTATTCCACACACCCTTTAATATATGTTACTCCACCTAATTATCATTTAAAACCGACATTAGGAATAAAATAAATTTTAAAAGTCTTTCCCTCACTGTTCTTGTGCCGTTGTATCTTATAAAAATTAATTCCATTTCCACTTATGAGTTACCTGGTTTTCATGTTCCAGGCCTCTCTCTCTTTCTTATGATCTGTATTTCTTTCCATACAATTATCTGTTAGTTGCTAGTGGTAGTACACTCTAATTTCTTCCTTTTACATTTTTCATATGCCAAACAAACATCCTACTTTCATCATTGCAGGCTATTTCAATTATTCTTTACATTGTTTTGACATGGAGTACTCTCTATATAAAAAAAATCATATGCATCTACATATACACACAGATACACATAAACTCATACACACTGTCAAAATGAACAGAAAAATCAAATAACTGTGAATGCATCATACAATTACAATTATGAGCAATCTTCAGCAAGACTAATTTTCAATTTTTGGTATAATTTTGTTGTAATTTTTTTTTTTGAGGGGCTGATAAACTCCTTCTGATACCATGTTATTTCCTTTGGTAAAGCAACTTCTGCATTGAGCTGTGTGTGACATTCTTTTATGATGAAGTAAATAAAAAAAAAAGAAACAAACAAAAAAAAACCCTAAGGAGTATCCCTGTCATTCAGTTTTAGTTAATTCCTCTCTTATTCATTTTCTTCAGTTTATTAGCATGCTCCTCTGTGGTTTAGACAGTTGCACTTGTCCTCTACTTCACTTGCCAGTATGCTGTCAAAACCTTTAGCCTATGCTATGATACTGCAGTCAGCACAATAGATAGGCACATCTGAACCAATGGGAATTGCTTTTTATAAGGTAAATTCTGGATGAGTAAAAGAGAATACATATCTTTTAATCCATTTTAATTTATAATCACAATAAGGAAATTAATACTTTCGGCAAAAAGGCAAGATATTCTGTCGAAGTCCATGATATACAGAATCCTTTCAGGTAGGAAGGGGCATGTAGAATGAATACTTTGAAGTCCAGTGAATGAACAAAGCACTGGTCTCATTATTAAGTTGTTTTAACTACTACCTTATATCAATGATAGATATATAATAGCCATATGCATATGCCAAAAAAAATATTTACTAGAAAAAGCCATTTTACTTCAAAATCTCTGTAAATTTCTTTCTGATCCTCCTTATAAACAAATCCAGATATGCCAGTGGCAGTAGGAATGAGACTTGAAAGGTAGACTTACAAATATAATTTCATTTTACCTTTTTATGACATCGTAGTGCCACGTAGAGTTATTTACAAATAGGCAAACCTCTGTTTTGCCTCAGAAAGCAGAAAGGAAAAACACTAAGGATTGCTGAGGAAATAGCTAAAGTAAGATATTATATTTTTATTGGTCTTGCAAGCAGCTGCAGTCTCCTGAAACCTTGCTTAAAGATTAGTATTACATGGCAGGTGTGACCTTTCAGTTTAATTTCTTTTTTTATTTTAAAAAGTTGTTATTGACTTTCAATGTTGAAATAAGAATCACATAAATGTATTTTGATATCCCCTGCAAAACAAAAGCATTCTCTTGGATTAGAGACTCGTTCTTGAAATAGCTTCTCAGTCTGTAAGAAACTGTCAGTGTGGAAAACTGTGATTTAACAATGGGAAGTAACACCATTCACAAGCAAAGGCAGATGTCCAGAAAATCTCATGAGCTATTTGAGTCTGCAGAACCATGTTCTGACATAGGACGATATGATGATGATCTGATATACAACATTTTCAGTGAACCAATACTACAAGGTTCAGTTTAGACATTCAGTCAACATTTTTTTCATTGATTTCCTTATTTTGGAGGACATCCAATAAGAAATATTCCTCTGTTGGACCCATTTCTCAATTTTTAGGAGGAACAGGATAATATAGTAAAACTCCTTCTTCTGACAAGCAATTTTTATACATTTATGAGTAATGTTCCCCTTTTTTCCTTCACTTTCTTAGAATTAAAAATTAGTGATATAGTTTCAGAGTTCCAGAAAGAGAAGCTATCTATGCTGCAAAGAAGGAAGAAAAATCAAAATCTGCTATTTCTAATATCTTGGAAAATATTAATTTTTTTATTCACTTATTCACATGCACATAATAACTAACAATATGAGAGCTTGTATAGACTAATTAAAGATATAACTTATTTTTTTTGTACAATGTATAATAAGAACTTTGAAAATTAATGCAAATATTAATGGTTGAGGTGTTATTTGATTTTGTTTTGTTTAATGGGTCTCACCTTTCCTGTCAACTACACTTTGCTATATATTACTAAAATTACTACTGTTGAGATTAAAACCATATTAATAACCCCCCCCCCCCCGAATACATACACTGTTCTTGTTTTCTGCTTTCTGTGACTTATTCTGCGCAAACTAGATAAGCAGCTTTCATGCTTCTGTGAAAATGTATTTTAAGGTGTTGTCTTATTGAGAAAAATAAAGGTGTATTATAGAAAAATGGGGCAATCCAAAACAATATTAAATGGCTGTGTGCACCGTTGCATTTAGATGTAAGTCTTTGTACATTTTATTCATGACACCTCTGGCTCCTTCTCCATTACATGTTAATTCTTCTTCACTCTGACAGCCCAGAAAACCTGTTTTAGATTCAGGGCAATTTGTAAGTCAGAGGAAAATCTAAGAAACAATCTCTGGAAAAAAATACAGTTTCTACTTTTACAGTTTTGTCAATGTCAGTTTAAATGGGCAAGAATTTAAGGTGTTGACATGAATTAGCATTTTGCAAACTTAGGGAAAGCTCCATGCATTAAGGAGAGTGTTGCCAGCAGGTCAGGGGAGGTGATCCTGCCTCTCTACTCAGCCCTTGTGAGGCTGCACCTGGAGTACTGCGTCCAGTTTTGGGCTCCTCAGTACAAGAGGGACATGGAACTTCTGGAGCAGGTCCAGCAGAGAGCAACAAAGGTATTTAAGGGACTGGAGCACTTCAGTTATGAGGAAAGGCTGAGGGAGTTGGGCATGTTCTGTCTCAAGAAGGGAAAACTGAAAGGGGACCTCATTACTGTTTTTAAGTACGTGAATGGGAAATGCCAGGATAATGGAGCCAGACTCTTCTCAGTGGTGCAAATCAATACAACATGTGGTAATGAGCAAAAACTGATGCACAGGAAGTTCCACCTGAATACAAGGAAGAACTTCTTTACTGTGTGTGTCACTGAGCACTGGAACTAATTGAGAAGTTGTGGATTCTCCCTCACTGGAGATTTTCAAGAACCATCTGGATACTATCCTGAGCCATGTGCTCTAGGGTGGCCCTGCTCTAGTAGTGAGGTGGGACCAGGTGACCCATTGTGGTCCCTTCCAACCACACTGATTCTTTGATTCTGTGATTCCATACTGATGATAAGATAGAGATTGAAATGCTCATCAGGTTATTATTTTCAACAGCTTCATCTTTCAGACAGAAAAAATGTCATGATTTGAGTTACAGCAGTGTTAAACTGATGAAGGAATTTAAAATAAAATCAAACTTTGCATAGTGCTTCCTGTAAGTTCCTTCTAATAGACACTGCTGGGGAGTTAAAAAGAATAGGGATGGCAAATTAGAGGGAGTGTGAGGGAACCCAATGCAACAAGGAAAGAAGCATTGAGAAAATCCAAGAAAATTGAGAACAAAAAGAAAATTGAAAAAACCAACTATGTTTAGAAGGTCTGAAAACCTGAATGAAAAATTTTACTAATATTTCATAGTGAAGTAAATTGTGGAGAAATGTTTCATTCTATGGAAAGAAATAAAAAAATATGACTTCATTAATAAAGAGCTTCTATATATATAATAAATATATGATGAGTATGTGAACTATCACTTTTGGGAGTTTTCACTTGATTCTATAAAAGATGTGCAACTAGTGCATAATTTTATACATAAAAGGCTTTGAATATTATAATTTTTACCCTTCACTGATTTCCTTTATGTCTTTCTTCTAGTCATGTCCTTTTTGCTTTTAAAGCCATGTTTATTTGAAACCATTCTTATCTATTCAAATCTTTTCTTTTTATATGGTATATCACATTTCTTAGGCTTTCTTGTGCATGGATCTATGTGCCAGATGTTCTAGGGAACCTTTTCATTGTCTCTATTGATGTATTCTGTGCATTCATTTCAACAGACAGATGATGTCTGGGAGTGTATATTATATGCAAGAATCATTAAACATATCTTCTTACAGATTCAAAAGAACATTTGAGGATTTGATGTACTAATTAAGAAATGGAAGCAATAAATCCACTTAGAAATTCCCATCAGTAAGTTATACTGTTTAACTAAACTTCACAAGAAATTCTTACCCTTTTGCTTATTCAACAGCACCCTTTGTGCTACACCTTGAACTACAGGTCGAAATAAAAGATGCCTGCTGATGTTCATTTTCACATGGTTTAAAATAACTACAAAATATGCCCAGATATTCTAATACCATGGGAATATTAAGGAGTGTGGGCAATATTTTTTACATATATGTGTATTAGGAAAATTTTCATCATCATTAAATAGTTGACAGACACACTGCAGTGTGTGGAGTACTCCATGCTGCAGTAGGTGGATATACTCTGAAGGAAGCTGCAAGCCATGGAGCGCCCATGCTGAAGCAGCCCAGAGCTGTATCTTGTGGAG
>NW_008693508.1:13690-17880 GCF_000695815.1 Acanthisitta chloris | reverse complement strand
CAGCAGGACTTGTGAACCCATTGGGGACCCACACTGGAGCAGTCTACTCCTGAGAGACTAGACCCCAAGGAGAGTACCCATGCTGGATCCGTTGTGAAGAACTGCAGCCCATGGGAAGAACCCACTCTGGTGAAGTTTGTGGAGGACTGTCTCCCATGGGTGGGAGACATGCTGGAGCAGGAGAAGAAAGTGAGGAGGAAAGAACATCTGAGATAACTGGTTATTAACTGAATGAAACTCCCACTCCCCATCTCTGTGCACTGTTCAGGTAGAGGAGGTAGAGAAATCATGATCTAAGTTGAGTTGGAAGAATGGAGAGCTGGGGGTTAGTGTTGTTTGTTTAAATTTTTGTTGTTGTTTCTCAACATCATACACTATTTCAATGGGGAAAAATATTAATTTTCCCTAAGTGGAGTCTGTTTTTTTCCTATGATGTTAGCTGATGTGTGATTTCCTTGTCTTTATCTCAGTTCACAAGCTTTTTCTTCCTGCCTTGTTGAGAAGAGGGAGTGAGATTGGCAAGATGAAGGGTTTGGCAGCCAGCCAAGGTCAAACCCACCACAAGGTATGCCACCTTTCATAACAGATTTTATGGACCTGTCCTTTAAAAAAGTTAATTTCTCAGAAGGAAAAACTATTTCTTTATATAACGAAGCTCACATGCCCCATTTCAGGCTCATTTTTCAACATAAATAGTGACACAAAATATTCAGCCTGTTCTTGCACAAAATAGGACAAATTACACATCCTATTTATGAGTAACTCTATATTCCTAATTTCGCAGCATTTTGAGTTGGTACTGACACAGGAAAAAGAGACCAGCTAAAGAGCTTCAGTTAAAGAAACACTGCATTGTCGGTACAATACTACTAGCATGGTATGAGGGCAATGAAGTTGATGCAAAAATAGAGTGTATGTCAGGTTAACACCATATACTGCAACTAGGTAAAGAATACATGTTTTTGGCCATGATGGTATCAGAGAACCACCAGGACTGAGTGATGTTCGAGGGCACTCCTGAAACATCATGAAACAATCTCCTACTCACGCTTGCTTCTACCTCCACAGGGTAACACCTATTGTGTTCTGTTACAGAGGAATGTAAAACTGTTAACCAAACAATGACATGTGAGAAAATGTTTGGGCCTTATTTAATAAGGTTTAAAAAGAAAATGTATTGAAATTGCATATATTCTAGAAGTAGTCATTCAGCAAATTGGTGGGGATTAAACTGAGCTGCTCCAGAAAATAAGCAAATAGAATCCTTATTTGAAGGAGACTGCAGTTTGTAGAAGTGCCATTCATTTTGTCATAACATAAATTCAAGGAACTCAGAAAATAAAGATCATTTTTAGATTACTTTCATACTCACACCACAACATGTTCCCTGCCAGATTGAATTTTCAATGACAATTTTAGTCTGTTTCTACCAGATAAGGAAACAGTATATACATTCAGTCTCTTCCACTGTGTAAAACAATTCAGTAGTTTTGCTCCCATGCTTCCTCTCCAGTCCCAAATGCATATTACATTGTTTCCTTAAACCATGCATATATAATAACAATGAAGACAAATTATTAATTGTATAGAGGTAGATGTAAAAAATATGTTTATATTTTAAGGGGTTTTTTTTAGTTGTAGGGTTGGTTGATTTTTTTTTTTTTCATTTGGAGATGGGCAGGGCTTGCAGGACTGAAGAAAGCAGAAAAATTAGCATTTCAATAATAATATATTTTTGCATACCCAGTAATATAGGTAATATATATTTGCAGACCTAGTTAACACTCTGATGCTTAAAATTGACCAGTTTATGCAATTAAAAATAGTTTCTGATATGATCACAGATAGACCATTGGCTACTGTAGGTTTGAAATTACAGCATCATTTTAATGTTTAATTTGCTTTGGCAGTCCCTGCGAAAGAAAATTGTTAGTGGAACTTTAAGAACAGTAAAAGAAACATAACAGCTCTTAAGTATACCTTTGCAACAGAGAACTATTTATAGTTACCAATTCATACAATATTTAACTATTTGTTTTTGTAAGCAAAAATGAAAGGAAAATTTATTCCGGTATACACTGTGCTTCCATGAACAAATCTTAGTATTCTCTGTTTAGAATAACAGTGTTATTACTGCTAGATTAATCAAATTGGCTCAAATATATTTCAGAAGTTTGTGCTTATAAGGTATTTCTCACATGCTGTAATTTGCAAAAAAAGAGGCTTGTAAAAATCTGAAGGTGAGTTTGTTGGTATCAGTAAAAGAAATCCTCCAAATAAAAGTCCAGTTACTGAAAGCAGAAGGCCTATTATGGTAAGTTATGTGAGATAAACAGTGCAGTGGAAGCATATGTCTGCCATGACTTTTGAAATATGATGGAGTGGCTTGGCAACTATATCAGCCAATTCCCCCGACTCTGGTATGCATCTCATCAGGTCCCATATATTTATATATGTTCAGGTTCCTCAGATGGTCTCAAACCTGATCTTACAATGGGAGACACTTTGTTCCTCCCGTCCCTGTCTTGCAGTCCAACCATTTGAGAGCTGTGGGAAGAGAAATTGCCAGCGGACTGCAGCGAGAAAGTTGTTGAGTACCTCAGCTTGCTCCTTACATGTTTTTACCAGTTTGCTATTCAATTAAAATTAATAGTTAACGGTATTTTTGATATAATTTTTTATCTTACGTATCAAGTTGTATTAATTTACTATATATACTTGAGAACTTGCCTACCTGAGAACACTATTAATAACATGGAAACTGTTTGTAGGTTCAGCCATAAAAAAATCACAACTCATGCTGTGTTAACAGTTAAACAGAAGCATGAAGTACTAGCTTAAGGTCATTCTTTTTCTTATGTCATTCATCACAATAATATGTCGTGCAGGGCTCTCACCAACATCAAAAGAAATATTTTACAAATAGTCAAGAACAGAATATGTCCATAATGACTTTTTGTGGCACATGCAGAAGTTATTCTGTGATAGTTAAACAAAGAGCTCAGTTTTATGCAGATTTCATTAATAAGTAATGATTTTTTCTGTACTATTTTTCATATTTTAAATTTATATTTCCTCTAAATAGCACACATAGTATTTCACTTGCATTCATGCTTTACTTAGTGAATCACACTAATACTGCAACATGCAGTCCAGCTTAATTTCATGCAGTTATTTGTTTCAATTTAGATAAGTAAAAGTGTACTTTTCACTTAAACTCCATCCAAGCAGGGTCTATAAAGAAAATTGTTGCGAAGCCAGCTGGAAAATACACTGTTCACTGAAGTTTTCAGTGTTTGGATGTTTTTTCTAAACGAGAGCCATTAAAGTAAGAGTTTATCTAGGACATTACTCATTCCCATTATTGTCCATGCATTTGGAGGCATCAGAAAGATAACAACTGAAAGAATACTTACAAGTTTAATGGCTACAACTTCTTAGTGAAAAGGTCTCATTATCCCAAATGATATGAAATAAATGAAATAAAATGTGAGGAGCAGCAGCATATTGGTTATAGCAATTTAAAAAATAGGCTTAGAAAATGTAAAGATGCTTATCACTGCTATTATTTAATTGTCCATAGTTATCAAAGTATAGAATTCAAAAGGGAATGCATCAGATTTTTTGAAACATATTTCAAATCTATTCTAAACAATTGTGTAAGTTATGTAGTAACAAGTGGACCAACACTTGCAAAGACTCATAGAATTATAGAATCACAGAATCACCAAGATTTGAAAAGACCTGTAAGATCATCAAGTCCAACTATCCACTTAGCACTACAAAAGAGTGTAGCTGTTTTCTGTGATCTACATGCCACAATGAACAAAAGTTTAAAAATAAAAATTGACTTAATCAGTGGTTTTGATAATTTATCATATGCATAAAAAGGATTAGAAGTGTCAGAGGAACTTGTAGGTAAAGGTGGAATACTAATTAAGTGCTTCTAGGGGAATGACTTCACATGTGTTATCAGTCAAGAGTGACTGTTATGATATAACATCTGAAATTCCTACTTTGTTCTCATGAACGTGAGGAGGCTAGTTACCTGTGGGTTTAACAGTTAGGGCTGTAGTGCATTTCTACCATGAATGTGGCAGTAAGGCATGAGATCTGGAACACTGGGTGTGTTCACAGCTATGCAACCTTTTTCCTCTCCCATTTCGGCTGAGAATGGCCTCATCATCTTG
>NW_008693508.1:11674-13664 GCF_000695815.1 Acanthisitta chloris | reverse complement strand
CATGGAGACTCTTGGCACGCAGGTCTACAAGTATGAAACATTCTCTTAACGTCTTTAAATGTATCCACACAAATATTTTCTGTTTATCCTTTAATTTATATCATTAGTGTAAATAAATAAAATATTTCTCCTAGGCCTTTAGGAGTCATCCAACATAGCTGAAAATCTTGGAAGCCTTTGAAAGTGATTTTCAGTGAGTGAGTGGTGTTCATATTCTCCATATTAAAGGAAGAGAAATAAGCAGAATACTTAATTTTACATTAATAAGCATTTTTTTCTACTTTAATGTTTACTCATAAGAAACTATTTCTTAATAAGTACATCTATGCTGTGCTGTTGCATCAGTTTAAATGGCATCCTATCACAAAAACATTTTATTGCACATTATTTTTTTACCTGTTACATTGTGGATTTTTCTTGTTTTGAAATATTTACTGAAGACCATTACAATTCTGGAAGCTGATCTCAAAAGAGAAATTTAAAGGATGGATTTAATTCAGATTGCTAACTGTTCTTATAGTTTTAAAATGTTACATTGACAAGCTGATTATATTATAATATGCTAAGATTGATGTAGTGTGTTTTTATTCTTCACTATATATAATTATAGAACTATTGCTTTATGGCTCCTATACAATTATATAATATAATGCAACATTATAGTATTGATCTATGATATATAATAACGTTATATTAAAATCTTTTTTACTAAATATTGGCAGTAATGGATGCTTCCTATTCCTCCTATGTAAGGCTCAAAGAAACTGGGGCTAATCCATGCACTGATGAAAAAGGTTTTAGTTGTTCTGCATGCATAAAAACTGGATTTTTTGTTATTGTCATTTTAATCTCCAGTACAAACCCTTGTCAATTATGATAAGCCTGGAGCTCTTGTTGTTATACTTCTATTGCCTTAAAATTATGCTTGTTTCATATTTTCTTATTCATGTTAACATTTCAGTAACTGCCATAAAATAGCAGCAAATTGCATCTGAGTCCCCAGAGACCAGGGAAGCCTAGGGCATTAACAAAGATTATTATGAGTTTGTAAGACATGGTTGCTACAACAAGTATGTGCCTCCATATGAGAAAACTTCTATTAACTGGAGTCATAGAGAGCCACATGTAGCTGCCTGTGCCATTTCTGAGACAAAGAGCCAAGACATTTCCTAGAACCATATGAATCTCAGGCACACAACCAAATGGACAGATTTGCTGAGCTTTGCAGCACTAGATCAACAGTGTTGTCAAGAAGTGAAATAACAAAAATTCAATGGGAGGCTGTGGAGACATTTTGTAAAATCTGAGTTTTTGCACTTCAAAAATGCCTTAAATCATGCTACAAAAACAAGCAAAACCTTTGTGTATGAGAGGAGAGAGGCTAAATAATCCAAAACTACTTCAAATTATAAAGAGTCCATGTTGTCTCCCCATGACATTGTAACTTTAAGGCACCTAGGTTAAGTGGATATCTTTCCCTCAGGGATGGTTTACTTCATGGATTCAAGAGGGAAAAAAAAAAAAAAAGGTTTCTTAAAAACAGTGAAAAGGAATACAACCTGGCAAACTGGCAGGTGTTGGCAAAAGCCACTACTTTGCCTCCCTTCCACTAACATACTAGTTTCAGGGTAACAGAGGTCCTACATGATGCTATGGTTTTCTGCTAAGTGTGAGAGAGCTGGAAAGTGCACCTTTGCTTTCTTGGGAATAACATGCATGGATTGCATGAAAGCACTCCAGAACAGTTAATTAGAACGGATTTTTGAAGCCATGATTTAGAAAAAGAGCAGGTCATGCTTTAGGAATCCTGCTTCTACATGTAAACATATCCAACAGCCAGATGAGAAAATTTTAGTTTCATACAATGAAAAATAAAAATAAAAATAAAAATCTGTAACTGCTCATGTTGGGTTCTTTTAGCAGTTGAACTTTTTGCCAGCTGGCACTTTGTAATGAGTAATGCATCATGTGTCCTCTAGAGACAGAATAA
>NW_008693508.1:0-11655 GCF_000695815.1 Acanthisitta chloris | reverse complement strand
GAATGGACTTACATTATTTGCCCTGTATCTTAACAGAAGCACATTTCTGTACATGAAGAAGCAAAGTTTAATTTCTTCATTTGAATAATCCTGTCATGGACACATATGGTATAAATATTGTGGGATTGTGGTCTTAACAACATTCTTGAGTTCATCCATGGAGTTGACAGAGCATAATCCTCTGTCATTGCTTCTGCTCCCTATTGGATATAAAGTTGCAGAAGAGGTGACTAGGAAATATTGTTCTCTCTTCATCTTCCCTTTTAAAGTGACAGAAAAATTTATCTTGGAATTCCCCTCATATGCATTTTATGATACATTAGAGGAGTTTCAAGGAAGCCTATGACATCAGGAAAATGTGGCTTATTTTGTCTATTTGATGTCTTCATCACTTGAAGTACAACTCGATTCCTTTTTCCTCACAAGATCAGTGAATTCGGCAATTCTTCACCAGTACTTCATTCTTCTTTTATACATCTTGGGTGCTAACCTCTCCTGGTTTTTCTTTCTCTACTTGGAAGTTAATATTACACTAACAGACAGAAATCTGCCAGTCATCAGTGTCAAGTCTTCTCTTATACCAACACTGTTCTGTTGAATGGAACAGAGATATTTAAAATTGCCACTTGTGTTATGGTAAAATAGGAATTAGAATTATTATTCCCAGAGCAGAAATAAAGATACTTATTAAGAAAATGAATAATTAAAGGTAAGGCAGAAAAAGACACAGCTAGAATGGCATTGTAAAAGTCACTCACATGACATTGTCTAAAATACAGCAGATGTTTCTGGTAGTTCACTCTAACAAAAAATGAGTTTATACTGGAATTAATGGATGCAAGTATTACTAGGATAATGAGATGAGAGGCTAATAGATCTTTCACTGTTTAGAGCTATAACTGCAATCTATACAGCTACAAGTGATGGAAGATAGCTATCCAAACAAAGAGCAATCTTGACACATGAGTAAATTGATATAAACCGTGCATGAATACATTCATACTGGAAAGGACATTTTCCATCTATCATGCAGTGATACTCTATAGCAGCTTCACTCTCAGTGAAGTGTGAGCAAAAAAATGTTGCTACATTCAAGCAAATGTTTGATATACCTTGAAAATAATTATATACTATGATTGTCTTCAAGAGCATGGAACTGACTCAGTGGTTCAAAAGTGTTATTAGCACTATATTTCTATATATCAATTCAAGATTTAACTGAGATTATTGAAGCACAGAAGAAGCATTTTCCTGAAGACTGAGGATTTAAAAAAATGGGTAGGAAAAGTGCATACCTATACAAAACACATGGGCAAAGCAATTATGAAAATAATGTCTCTTAAGAACCTGCTCTATCCTTCCTTTAAGCAATCATCATGAAACTATTGGATTTTAACAGCAAGATTTCATTGTAACCTCAATGAGACACTAAATTTATTTTGAACAGCAAACATAATTCCTCTATTGTGGAAAGCTCATAATCTCTCCAGCCATTCTGTGTTCTGTATGGCATTTAAATATTTCTCACTTAAATCTAGGAATTCCCTTTCTATGTCAAGGGAAATATTTGCTGTAGAACTGATTCATACGAATCATCTGTCTTCTGTGCTGTTGGAGCAATGCAAAAGGGTAAACTGTCCTGAAGCTTACTGCCTGTTAGGAACAAGACAGGTTAGCACCTGTGCTCTGAGGTATTGTTATATTGTATGGTATATGAAGTATGTGTTGCTATAACGGTAATCAAACACTGGGATAAGTTGCTCAGAAAGTTCTTGGGATGTCTGCCCTTGCAGGTGTTCAGGACTGTACTGGACACAGCCCTGAGCAACCTGACCTGATTAGACCTGCTTTGAGCAGGTTTGGACTAACCTCCCTGTGCTGTAGTAGTCTGGCATCATTAGCCTTGGGACCTCAGGTACATGGGCAGGGACACATCATACCAGAAAAGAGGGACTGTTGTTAGGCAGTTGTCTTTTATAACACCTTTTTACTCTCCTGATTCTGTTTTAAAATCAGTTTAAAAAGTACCCCAAACTACCCTAGTAAGCATCATAGCTAGGTACTGCATTTTAGTACAGTAAACACTGACAATAGGTATGAATTGTACAGATATTCTGTAATTGCAGTACAGTGAAATATAGTAATCAAGTTTTGACTATCCAAATGTCACACAGGGACATGTATTATTGTATTGTACTAGCTGTGAAAATTAAAGCAAAACCAGAGTGCATAAAATGCTATCTATATTTACATAGCTCTTTTTGGAATAAAACAACATTATATGAATGCATATTTTCACCAACTGGTGCATAAGAAGTGTTTTTGAAAGTTAATAGAACCATTTATGGAATTAACAAGAATTAACCTAGTATTTAATGTGCCATTATATATTCCTTTGTGTGAAGCAACAAGTTCAGTTTCTTGTATTTTAAGTGATTCTGTTGAATCATTCCGCTCTTATCTTAAAGATTTCTTGTTGTCAGAATTTCTTATTCTCATTTTTACATTTACCTTTGACTTATTTTTTTGCTTCGGGTTTTTTTATCAGAGAATTCATAATTTGTCCCAGTGCATAAGTAATGAGTATTATTCAGGAAAGTTTCAGTGGGAAGAAAACATCACTTCATTGTGAAAATTCAGTTTAAAATGTTACACTTTTAAAAATTGTCTTCTAATGGTTTTCAGTTGTTTATATGTAGATCAGACATTATTAAAAAAATTCTAAACTGCATTGATTTACTTTTTTAAGCTCTGTCAATTTCCTTTAACACTCTCTTTTAAAAGACTCTAGTGCTTCTTCATTAAAACATCTGACAGATGGTCAAAAAAAAAAAGTTTCTAAAGTAACCACAAGGCAGTTTTCCATTTCATACTTCCAGGAAGGCAAGAAAATCCCTGTGTGTTTAATAAGGATATTAAATCAGTTATCTCCTAACATATGTCTTCATATATGCTAAAAATAAATCTATACGTGCTGACCCAGGAGGTCTAGGAAGGTCTGTGGCTTTGCCCCAGCCGCAGCCTTTCTGAGGCATCTTTTCATAGGTGTCAAGTTTTATCATCACCTCTCAACAGTCTAGATTTATAGAGACAGTATTATGGGAATTGATTTATGAGCTGAGAGAGTACAGCGTAAGCACGTATTTGTAAAGCTGAACACTGTCAGCGAAAATTATGATCCTAATAATACAGTGCACAATTTCTCAAGCTGCTTACATATTTACAGTAAAGCTCATTGAAGTCTTATTTGTTGCTTATTAGAATATTAACACAAGTGTGGCTGAATCATGCACCACTCCTTGGCATTTCACTACCAAACTCATCTGCAGGATCTAATCCAGAAAAAACTTGAAAAGCACCTGCATTCACCAGAAAAATTCTATTAATCAAAATACACTCTTTGCCTCTATTTTATGCTTACTCCCTTTATGTAGAAGTAAAATAATTGTTTGAGATATAGATGACATGATACAAAGCTTTTGCTGCTTAGCTGGATCCACTCCAAGGATTGTCCTGCATGTGTCCCACCTTTTTGATGCTGCTGACTGGATTGAGTACTTAATTTGGTTATATGTTTAGTGAATAACCTTCAGCTATCCTCATTTTTATTCCTCAGTAAATCATTCTTTGACTAGTCTGTCCCAGTGAAGAAATATTTTTTCCTTCCCCCCACCCCTCATTTCTTTTATTCAGAGTGAAATAACTTTACAGAAATTGTAAATGCAAAGTATACACTATTCTTGATCTGCTGGATTTATATTTGTATGAGTGTACCCTTTGGGTTTTGGCTGCAAAGTTTTCAAGTAGAGCTTGCATATACATATACTGGGAAAAACAGTTAATGTGGATGCCTGGTAAAATGCCTTGTTTTCTATTGGCTTTTTTCTTTTCATTAAATATTTCTTCTAAACAGAGGAATTCTACTTTCCCCTAGTGCTTCTATTTACCTCTCCTTGAAAGTTTTTTAATTATAAAGCACATTCAAAATAAGTATAATTACTTAAATATGAAAGTATCTGACATTGAAAATTTAGAAGTAATCAGATCTACTGGACATCTTATGTGGGTGATAAAAAGATGAGTACTTTTAAAATTATAAATATTTGTGTTTCTGAACACAAAGAGAAACATAAATTCTCTTACAAAGAAACACTTCTAATTCACTGGGTGAAGAAAACTTGGAGAAAGGGAGGGATTCTGTTTACCAAGACTATTCAGTCCTCCAGATGTACAACAGACATAAGTGGAGGTTTTAGCTGCCTCCATCCTTACCTGCCTATCAATCCCAACCCATGCCTGTCCCACTTCTGGATGATTTTCTCTACTTTTCTTCCTGTGTTTTTACATTTGAAAAACAATATCAGATATTTCAGGCAGTTTCTCCGTTTTCCTGCTAGTCTGCCAGACTATTTCATACTGTATGAACAAGATCTCCAAGGAAAATTCATGGTGTTCATCTGCCTGCCTCTTTGAAGCCTGCTTTTATTACATTTGGTGCCTTGCCCATTTTGAAAACTGAGATAGATAGTTCTCTCTATATTATTTTACATGACCTTGAAATATCTTATATTTAGTTCCAGTCTTTCTAATGACCTGCATTTGGCAATCATAACAGCACCTCACTATAACATACATTGGCCTGCAGCCAGAACTGGAGGGAAGAAGGTACAATGCCTGTCAATTATGATTTCCTCTGCATTTTGTTGATGAAGCAACTCTTGAAACACTTTTTAAATCAATCCACTGAGATTAGCTTTTCTGAATTCTCTCTTTATTCTTGAATTCATGTCTCCCCTCTGTGTAAGTTTTCAATGTTATCCAGCTGGGCTGGCTTTTCTTGTTTTTTTTTTCTACAATACTTTTATGTTTTGTAGAATACTCCAGATTCAGGCATCTTTTACTTTTTTTCCCCATTTGCAAGGATGTGTGAAAAAAGTGTTTTGTCTGCATTTTTTTGCCGATCCTTTAGATACAAAACCAGACCCTCTACCCCACCACCACCCTGATCTTTTACCTTGGCAATTACTCTTCACATGCCTTTTTAAAAAAGAAATTCATATTTTTCCATTTTTTTTCATTGTTGAGGGACTTAGGAAACAAGTTCTTTTCTCCATTCACAGTAGCCTTAATTTTATACCAACAATGTTTAGCTGAAAAAAAAATCTGCATTTTGAAAACAATATATCCATAAAAGCTGGGAAAAGTTATGATCTGCCTCCTGTTTTAGAATGTATGAAAGTAAAGAGCACAGAAATATCATTCATCTTTAAATATCTTGGAGTAATTAAGCAAACAGCCACAACATTTCCAGACCTTAAAGAGTTAAAAAAAAAAAGTTGCAACAGAGAAGGTAAAATTGATCATCAGTAGAATATATCCTTTAGAGGTTATTGGCACATTGGTCTCTTTAAAATCATTCTTCTAGTTTGAAGAACAGATATGACAAGAAAAAGAGGGGAGCTTGTGTTTATTTTTTCAGAGCTTCAAGCATCCTGGTGAGGAAGCTGGGATTGTTTAGCCTGGAGAAAAGGAGGATCAGGGACCTTTTCACTCTCTACAATCACCCGAGAAGCCAGGTAGGGATCAGCCTCTTCTCCCAGGCAACTAGTGACACGATGAGAGGACATAGCCTCAAGCTGTGCCAGGGGAAGTTCAATACTACCCAGGGAGGTGGTGGAGTCACCGTTCCGTTCCTATAGGTGTTCAAGAAATGACTGGACATGGCACTTAGTGCCATGGTCCAGTTGACAAGGTGGTGATCAGTCAAAGCTTGGACTCAATGATCTCAGAGGTGTTTTCCAGCCTAAATGATTCTGTGATTCTTCTGTGGTTTACATTTTTAAATACTGCATCTGTTCTGGTGGAATGATGATACACCTTGTTTTCAGCAAATTCTGTTTCTTATGGCTTATTTGGTCTTATCAGTGACTCATTAAATTGCTTTTCTGCTGTGTTACTCGATCCTAGATTTCTATGACATCTCCTGATAAATACAGTTCCCTCTTCTATGTGGCACAGTTGCTATGATGTCCGAATGGCTATAGGTTGTGAATTGTACCTCGCAATGCTAATATTTAGAAAAAGATGGTTATGAACATTCTAGAGATGCTGGACTTGACAGCAGGACTTATGCAGCTAAGTCTTATTTGTTTTAATTTACTTAAACAAGGAAAAATGCTTTTATTGAGCAGAAAGAATAAAACATTGCTTTTTGAGTAGCTATTGTTTTTTGAAATATAAAGTGGATGACTGATAGTTATTCTGAATCTACTAAACTGCCCTAAGTAAGAAAGAACTGTGTGAAAACCATGCATATACATACAAATGCATGAAACTGGACTGAAATGATTTTTAAAAAATGTTGTTCTGTGGTGAAAGGTACCCAAAGGTACTGATCAGGTAAGTGAGATATTGACTAGAGATGTCCAGCTCAGAACTCTCCACTGGAAAAATAAACAAGGTCATGAAATTATTCTAGAGAAGCTCACCAAACCCCTTGATATGAATCTATATACAGGAAATAAATTTAAAAAAATGCCCTCCCCCCCCATCTTATGACATGTTTGGGGTGGGATACAAAACTCTAATAGTAAACCAGGCAAAACCAGCTAGTTTATTTTATACTATTCAGAATGATGTGACCAATAATACCACAGTCATCATATGGCTACCATCTGAATTGAAAAGCAAAAAACTTATGAAAACAACATCCTCTTGGTGGGAATAAATCTACAGACAACCAGCATCTTGAAAAAGGCTGAGTCTAAGCTGTTATGCATGATGGCCAGGCTACCAGCCAAATCAGACATATTGACATGTTGGAGAAAGCGTGCTTTTTCCTCAAATCTGTGGTGCTTGCCTGTCACAGCTGGACCACAGTGTGGTTTGTATTCTATGTAAAAAGTGGATGTGCTGAAGGATAGAGATTACGGAAAAGAAATCACAATCTACCCACGATACACGTGTTCCATCATAAACAAATTTCAAATCATAGGATCATAAAATTATTTAGGCTAGAAAAGACCTCTACGACCATTGAGTCCAAGTGTTAACCTAACACTGCTATGTCCACCACTAAAACCATGTCCCTAAGTGCCACAGCTGTGAGTGTATTAAATAACACCAGGGATGGAGAATCAACCACTTGCCTGGGCAGCCTGTTCTTATGCTTGAGAACCCTTTTTGTGAAGAACTTCTTCCTAATATCCACAATAAAATCTTATGCATTGAGTGTTGTGGTTCTGTCGTTGTGGCTACCTCAAGCCAAAATTTCTCCATGGTACCTCTGGTTCATGACTTTATAGTTAAGAAAAAAGGAGCATTTAAGCAGAACAGTTTGTAGTGATGTAGCACTGAAATACAGCATTGCCATTGCCATTGCCATTGCTGGAAGTCTGCAAGGCCTCGGTGCTTGGGCTTGTCAGGCCTGCTCTGTCTGAACTTTCGTTGACCTGCCTGCAAATTTGATTTGCTTGGTTTAGCAGTGACAGCAATTTCCCTATTTGATCATCTGACTACAGCTAATTTGCTCTACTTTCAAAGCAGTACAACTGTAGTTGCAATCCGTAGTTATTATGCATAGAATGAGATATGTGCAGCTCTAATACAATGACATAGCATAGAGAAATGAAAATATGGTAGGACAGCAGAGACCTGGAGAAGTGAGGACACAGGATACTGTGCAGAGGAGCTCAGGCATAGGGGTGGTAAGAGACAGGGCTCAGACAGGGCACAGAAAGCACCACAACATAGTTAAAGAAATGATGACATGGAACTGGACAACATTGAATTTAGGGTAGTAAAGAAAAGAAACATATGTAATGAATGTAATGGGGACCATACACAGTAAATTTGGATGCAACATACAGCTGCAGACCAATGGAGAAAGACTATTAAAATGTGTTAGTAAAGATGTTTATATTACCCCAACTTCGACCCTTAGACAGAAGAAGGGACATCCATCATAGTCCTTCCTCTAAAGAAATCCAGAAGCCAACAACTCACTGCCAGCCTCCTCACCTGCAACACACCTATACACATACCAGAATGAAATGACCAATCTTAGTGCCCTCATGTTTTAGTGCTCAGCAAGCTTAAGTATCCTGTAATCATTACTTGATAACCATTGTGCTATCAAGTCATTTTAGCAGTAAAATGTGCATCTTACTGTCACCAATTTTAAAGAATTTGGCTTGTGTTATATTATGTGGCTTGGGAGGCAAAAAATGAATTTAAGTCCATAAAAATAATTTAATCAATAGCTACCTTCAATAAATGTTCAGTAAGATGTTTCATTCTGAGATCTACATAGACACTGCTTGAAATGAGATAGTAAAAAGGGAAGGAAAGAGAGGAAAGGAGGAAGGAAGGGAGAAAGGAAGGAAGGGACGAAGGAAGGGGTGGAGGAAGGAAGGAAGGAAGGAAGGAAGGAAGGAAGGAAGGAAGGAAGGAAGGAAGGAAGGAAGGAAGGAAGGAAGGAAGGAAGGAAGGAAGGAAGGAAGGAAGGAAGGAAGGAAGGAAGGAAGGAAGGAAGGAAGGAAGGAAGGAAGGAAGGAAGGAAGGAAGGAAGGAAGGAAGGAAGGAAGGAAGGAAGGAAGGAAGGAAGGAAGGAAGGAAGGAAGGAAGGAAGGAAGGAAGGAAGGAAGGAAGGAAGGAAGGAAGGAAGGAAGGAAGGAAGGAAGGAAGGAAGGAAGGGGTTGGGTTCAGTTGTCTCAATTCTGTCTGCCCCAGCATCTTGTGCACCTCCAGCCTACTTGCTAGTGGGGTAGGGTATGGAGCAGAAAAGACTGATCCTTTGCAAGAACTGCTCAGCAATAACTAAAATGTCCATGTGCTATCAACACTGTTTTCAGGACAAATACGAAACATGACTCCATACTAGCTACTATGAAATAAAACTCAATCACACAAAACCAGTCCAGAAGCTTATTGGAATTACATATTGCATTAAGCTAAAAGAAGCAAGGTTGGTATTGACAATTGAGCTTGGGTTTTTTAAAACTCTTCTGTATTCAATGCAATTGAGGCCAGTGTAGATATGAATATGATATTAGGTGCCACATGGGACTCTGTGGGTGACACAAACAAATTTTAAGATAAATTTTGAGGAAAATATGTCTTGGAGGGAAAATATTTGAATTAAATTAAATATGTTCAAGGAGTTAGTCAATAAAACCCCCTGGAATTAGAGCAGAGCTGGGAGATCTATAAGGATGATGTCTATACAGCATAAGAGCTCTCAATGATCATATGCAAGAAATCAGGAAAGGAAGACAAGAGACCAGCATGGCTGAGTCAAGCTCTACTGGTCAAATTAAAGGGCAAGAAGGAAATGCACAGGTAGTGGAACTAGGGACAGGTATTCCGGGAAGAGTACAGGGATGCTGATTATTTCTGTAGGGATAGTTGGGGTCAGGAAGACCAAGAAGTGGCAGGAGCTGGACTTGGTAAGGAATGCGAAGAATTGTAAGAGTTTCTACAGGTATGTCAGCCAGAAAAGCATGGTCAAAGAAAAGTAGACACACAAACACATAATGTTTCAGCATGCTGCCTAACAGGTATTCAGATTTATCAACCTCTTTCCTAGACCCATGTAAACCCATGAAATGCTTACTTTACTTAGCATGTCTATTACTTTTCACCAAATAAATCAACATGGCATAAAGATTAGACATTATATTTCAATTACAAAAAAAAAATAAAATTATAAGTCCCCCTTCCTTATAAATATTATATACCAGCATCTGGATTAATGGGGACTGTAGCAGAAATGTAAAAAAAATAATAAATATAGTAAAAATAATAATTTAGCTGATTTTCTTGTCTGCAGACAGATATGCTCCATCTCCATGTCCAGAATGAACAGGAGAAGAAATAATAGGCTTAAGTGTCACAATGGACATTTTGACAGGACTTAGGAAAACTGGAATATGTTGCCCAAAGATTATTATGAGCCTCTAAAACTGAAGGCCTTTGAGGGCAGCCTGAAAATATACTTGACAGCCATGAGCTAGGTAAGTCCAATCATGCTATGAAGCAGAAGTGGATGCTCTGTAGTTCTTTTCCAGCTGGACTGCACAATGCCATTTACCTTTGATCTGCTCAATGCTGGTCTGGGAATGCCAGTTTCATGGGAGAGCTTCAGATGAGTCCATGAGAAATGCTGTGTTTCTTTGTTTACTTGCTATTTAATTTCAGCCCTGTTTTGGAATAAACCCAGATTTTAGAAAGCTTCCCACGAAGTTCAAAACATATTATCGAGTCAGATTTAGCACAGAGCTTATGTCTGACACCTTCTAGGGTAGTGGCATTCCACAGTCTCATTACTTTTAGGTTTTAGAAACACTTCGGAAATCTTCCCAAGACCAGAGCTGCCTTGATATTATTTTCTCAGCAGCTACACAGCAAATAGAGCTCTTGTTTCTATTTAAGAACTTCAGAAACAGTGTGACAGGAAATCAAGAAATTTATGATTAACAAAAGGTCATCTTAACCACAGAAAAAGACAAAACAAAACAAAACAACAGCAACAGCAATCCTTTGGTATTAGAGAAGCAGTCTGCAAAGTTACATTCCTTCTAAAAACAACAAAATACAGAACAATGGCACTCCAAGTATAAGTTTATCCTGCTCTTTGTTCTATAAGTTAATATTGACCTGAGTTCCTGAAGTCCATTCTGCAATCTTGGTTCTGGTAGTGATGCATGTGTCACTGAACTGCCCCTTTGCTAAGAAACGTACCATCTTTCTAGAATTACTTTTAAGGGTTGTAAATCTTTATTTCAGTCAGGAAAAAAATCTTTTTTTGGGGGGGTTTACTTTTTTTTGTTTGTAAAATTCAGTTACAGAGACATTATGGAATTGATCAAAGTAAACATCAATTCTGTATGCAGAAGGCTTCACTTTGCTTCATTTAGCCAAAATAAATTGAAAAAATGGTCATATAGATTGCATATGTATTTCTCAGACTTCATAAGAGATATGAAAAGGAACGTAGAGAATAAACCTTGAAGCATGAAATTTGGTTGTGGGTATGTTACTATCTGAGCCATCTCTCTTTTCACAGAGATAAAATTTTTAAACTGCATGTATACTGGTTTCGCATATACAGATACATATAGACATACACACAGAGGTGAGTCACATTTTAATAAGAAAACAGTGATCTAGTATCATTCTAAGACTGGTGATGAATGCTAATATGTCTAGTGATAGCAATGTGCAACCTGAATGAAGATGACAACTGTATATCTGGCTTTTCAATTCATCTTAGTCTAATATACCTATTTTTCTCAGCGAGCACTAATAAAAACTTGTAAATAAATATAAACAATATTTAAATACAGCCTCCCATTCTAGCACAGAATGTTACTTCTTAATTCAAAAAGTTTAGTTGTTCTAAATCAGATATAAAGCACATGCAATGAATATTAGGCACAGAATACCATTAAAAGCCTGTATTGAAGAATGCAGTGGGAAAAATCTTTCCTCTGGTCTTTAGTTTTGACTTGGAGGTGCAAAAAGGGAAGGTACAGTTCTCATTCTGCACAAAACGAATTGAAAGGAGTAGAGTGCAAAACCTGATGGATTTCCCACATTATGGGATTTCCACCATTCTATTACTTCAGCCATCACATGCAGGATGTTTGGAAACAT
>NW_008693507.1:7999-17403 GCF_000695815.1 Acanthisitta chloris | reverse complement strand
CCCCCCGCACCCTGCGCGGCAGCGGGTGTGTCCCCGGGGGGAGAGCAGTGTGTGTCCCACGGGATGGAGAGCAGCGTGTGTCCTACGGGATGGGGAGGAGTGCGTGTCCCATGGAACGGAGAGCGGTGTGTGTCCCATGGGATGGAGAGGAGTATGTGTCCCTGTGGGATGGACTGTGTGTCCCACGGGATGGAGGGCAGGGGGTGTGTGTCCCTGTATTTATGGTGAGGCTCAGTTCCTTGTCAGCACATCTATTTTTTTCAAAATAAAAACACATCTATTTTTTTCAAAATAAAAAGTACATTAAATGAGGGTTTTCATCTCCTGGTTCAGTATCATGGAGGGACGTCCTGGTGTTCTCTGTACAGCAAACTGGCTCCGGGTGAGGTTGGATTGTTATGTGTAAAGTGCACATAGACATGTATCCACGGCAATAACATCAAAGGGAAGCATGGGAGGGGGAGCCCAGAACTGTAATTTATTCCTCGGTAACATGGGGACGTGCTGCACAGGTTATTTATATTTGAAGGCTGCCCGGAGTGCTAAACGAGCCGTCTTTTTAAAATAAACATGAGGAAAAATATATCCAGGCTCCCCGCACATCTTAAGGTGAAGCCAGGCGAGCTGCTGGCAGGTGCTGTGTGCTGGGACCAGCAGCCACCTCCCCTCTGCCCTTAACACCATTGTCACCAGACACACACACACAAAAACACACACACACAAGCTGTGTTTGTCCAGGCAGACACCAAGCACACAGCAGTATTCCCACTGTGGCTCTCCAGTGGGACAGGACAGATGAACACTGCTGAGCAGCTAAGGCCACAGCCACCACCACAGCAGTGTACCGGGTTCTCACCTGGTACACTGCCCAGAGGGATTACTAATGCTTGTTCCCCAGAGGGTCTGACAGCAGAGGAGTCAATATAAGCCACATCTCCTGCATTAAACCCATCTCTGCTTTTCTGGCAGTGAAAGCACAGTACGTGCAGCTGTGGCCAAATCACAGAGCTCAGTGCTGTCCTGGGACCAGCCCTCGCCTCAGTGCCTCCTCTGTACTCTGGGGTCTAGCTGGTGGGGCTGGAGCAGCTGCCAGGATGACACAGTGGAGATCAACCCTGGTGTCCCCTCTGCCCTCTGGGATCTGGCTGCTGCTGGCACTCACAAGCTGAGGGGCTGTGGTGGGGGCACACAGCTGTGGCTCCAGCTGTTGAACAGACCCAATGCCAAGGCCCAGAGTGGGCTGGAACCCACCAGACTACAGCTTGCTGAAACAGTGTGGTTTTTTAAGTCCCTCGAATAGTTTTCCTCATGGATCAGCACAGACGCGAGCCCCACTCACAGCCTGATGAGCGCCAGGATTAGCTGGGCTACTGCATTAATCGCCGGAGGTGTCAGAGGTGACCTTGGGCAAATATTTACAATTACAGTGGTGGCATGTCTGTGCATGTGCTCAAAACACAGAAGGGATTGGGTTCAAATGGCACCTTAATGAGCAGAGGAAGGTTAGAGCTCCTCACACTGATGCGCTGAGCACTCCAGGGTGGGGACATCGTCTCCACCTGCCCATGAAGGCATGTTGAAATGGCGAGTGCTCTGTGTGTTTTGAATAGGGACCATCTTGGTTTCTGTTTCACAAGGCTGTGAGCGTGTTGCTGGGATTCAGGGAATCATGATTTTCCTGCCCAAGGCTGGTCTGCGCTTGCATCTGCATCGCACAGACGTGAATGGAGACACTCGAGTTGTACTGTGTGCCTGGGATGCTGACGGAATAAATAACACGAGGTTATAAAGCAGGATTTCCCTCTTGAAAATTTGTTTTTCCATTGGAAAGCACAGAGGGGGAAAAAAATCCTTTCAAGTTCTGCATCCCTCTTCCCTCTCCTTCTGAAGAGCAGGCAGGCAGTATGGAGATGAGCAGGGATGGATGGATGAATTCCCCCAGAAGAATCTCTCTTTGCTTCTTTTCTATATTTTGATGACTTCATTCCTCCAGCTCTCATTAGCACCTCCTTTATCCCCAGTTCTTCCCCAAAGGCATTCTACTCTGCTCCCTGCTACTGCGCAGGGAGCAGCAGAGCAGGGAATGGAAGCGAATGCTGTGCACCACCTCATGTTGAGGCCTGGAACTTCAGAGCCATATCCCAGCTCCAGTTCTTTTCCATGAGAGGGAGGTGGAGGCCTCACCTGCCCCAGAACTTGCACTGCTGGATAAGCATCTCCTTGCCCTACGCTTCATCCCCACACAAGGAATCAGTGGCAGTGTTCTGCCCTTCGTTAAGGCTCCATGGTGTGACACCTTCCTGATGAAGCCTCCTCCACAGCTGGATGAGCTGCCCCATGGGCTCTGAGGGCTGATTTCCGAAGTTCTGTTCTTCCAAGTACATCTCTTCTCTGCACTCAAACCAACCCTGGATGCTCTCTTGATTCAGCCCAGCTCTGTAAGGAGAGTCACAGAATTTTGTGCAACCCTGCTTGTGAGCAGTCTCGTCCTCTGCTTCCCTCCTGGGACCTCCAGGAGAGAAACTCTCACCTGGGTAAGGAGCCAGGGTTTGACAGGTGAGAACTACCCAGCCAGTTTTCCAGTCATCTCCTGCACATCTCTGTACTGCCGATGCTGTTCACAATCCCCTATGCCAGAGCTCAGCCAACAGATCTGTGCACAAATTCATGTGTCAAGGAAAAGGATCCCAAGTCCCTTAGGTCAGGCACACAGAGGGATCACACACTGCCTGTGCTTTTCCTGTGGGCCCCAGCTTTCACATATTCATGTTGGAAAAACATGACTGATGCCCATGGACCCCTTTTGGGCTCCAGGGAAAGCATATATCTGTAATATATCTGTAATTCTGCATTCGGCACAGCACCGCTCAAGCAAGGCCAGCTGTGCTGGGCTGAGCTGAGCTGCACCTGTACCAGTTCCTGGATGGGAAAGGTGCCTCAGCCCATCCAACCTTGCATCCAAGGACACTGTTTTCACCCCCAAACAATCAATTCACTAAGAAATAAACTAAGAGGGAAGCACAGAAGTTACTTCCGAGGTCACACACTGCAGAACATAGCACTGCACTCAGTGAGGGGTGAACTGCAAGGAGCAGAACAATGATACTGGAACATTCCCCATGATCTTGGTTTCAGGCTGCTGAAGCTGCTGTATGGAGCATCCAAGAGGAATGCTTGGCAAGAGGCACAGAGGTTTTCAAAAGATTTTTATGAAGGTTTCTCCTTCCTCTGACACATATCCAAGGCTGCATATGAGAATGTCCCCTCAGACACACACATTCCAGTGCTAGCACAAAGGGAAAGGGAGGTTACACCACACCTGCATTCCCCAGCTCCCAGCCAAGGACAGCTCAGGCTGCAGTCACCGAGCTCCTACAGCGACCATGCTGGCTTTGAGGATGCTGCAGGTAAGGAGGTTGTAGTCAGGTGTTAATTGGTCTCTTCTCCCAGGCAACCAGCAGTAGGACAAGAGGGCACAGACTCAAGCTCTGCCAAGGGAGGTTTAGGTTAAATATTAGGAAGAATTTTTTTTAGAGAGAGTAATCAGGCATTGGAATGTGCTGCCCAGGGAGGTGGTGGATTCACCATCCCTGGAGGTTTTCAAGTTGAAACTAGATGTGGCACTTAGTGCCATGGTCTAGTAACCATGGACTTGATGATGTTGGCGGTCTTTTCCAACCCAGTTGATTCTATGATTCTCTGTGCCATGCAAAAAACAATCCAGCCCTCAGCAGCCAAACCAGCTTCCCTCCACTCCAGCCAGCCCCTGGCATCACCAGACCTGCCCTGACCCACCAGGCCGCAGGAAGCATCCCACCTTCCCAGCTCACAGCAGCAGCCCTTCCACATTAACATGAATCTCCCACTTTCTTTGAGCCTCACACATGGACAGGCAACAGGTATTCCACTGCTACATCTTTTTTACCCCAGCATTAGACCACCTCAGGAATTAAATAAAGAAAATATGCACTTAGTAACACTTGGTCAGGCTTATAACCATAAAAAAAAGCAATACATTCACTCCAGAGCACTCAAAATTTCCTCAACAACCATCATCTGCATTCCGAGGACATCAAAGACCTTCCAAAACGCAAACATGTGCTCCTCCAGATTATGTATTCTCCCAACCCCTTGCCTGCAGCATCCAGCAAGTGGTTCCTCCTCCCTGTTCACACTTCATCAGCTGGAAGGTGAGCGAGGAGACTAATGCTAAGCTTGAGGGAATCTAAGGAGAGACAAATGACAGCAGATCCTCTCTTGGTGTTCACAGTAGCACCTTTGGGCAGGAGTAAGTGCTGGGAAAGGAACTGAGGAGACAGGGCTGAGGTTTGCCAGGGCAGGATCCCTGTTTGGGCTGAGCAGATGCCCATACATGTGTGTAGGGCACACAGAGCTGTCCTGAGCCCGCTGCCCACCTGCAGAAAATAACACATATTCCTAAGCAGCACTGGCTTTGTTATTGAAGCAGAGCAGGGAGAAAAAGCACATTGAGATGATTTACTGAACTAGACTGTGTAATTAGGGGCTTGTTGGATTCGGACATAGCAGTGGCTTGGCTGCCCATGGTGTCTCCTCAGAAGCAGTGTAGGCAGAGCCAGTGCTGAGACACAGGTGTGGGGATGAGCAAGACTGCAGTGGGTGAAGCCCAGATATTTATCTGGGCAGTGGGAATGGTGAAGTCCAGATGTTTATCTGGGCAATGGGAGTGGGCAGACCTGCCAGGAGGCAGCCGACCTTAGGAACAGGTACCACGTCTGTCTCATGTGGCTGAAACCCGGGGAGATGGCTGGACACAGTCCTGGGATGGGAGTTGGTTCCTCTCCATCAAGGAGAGAGGCCAACAGATTTTAGGCAGCACAGAGAGTGAAGCTGGCACTCCAGCCCCACTGTGGCAAGCCAGTCAGATGAGACTGGGGCAGGCCCATGGCAGAAAATAACAAAATGCAAATCCGAGCGAGAGAAGCTCATCTCAAAAATAATGTAATGTGTGTTCAGTGAGAGGCGGGTGGAAGAGGCAACGATGTTGAAAGAGCTGGGAGCACAGCAGGGGAGGCTGCAGCATGAGGTGACAAGAACAATGATGGATGTGACTGAGCATGGAGGAAGAAGACCCTCCTAACTATTGCTGCCACCTCATTGCAGGGAGTTACACCTCAAGTCCCCGTGTGAGGTGCGAGTGAATCCTCCCTGAGCTCCAGCCCCATCCTGCTCTCCCTCCCCAGTGTGGGGGTATCCTACCCCCTCAGTATGGCACAGGGCTTGGGAGCAGAAGAGCATGTGCTGGCTACAAATTAAAGCGATGCTCAGGTTTAATGGGAAATTACAGTCTGGAGCAGGAGTTTTGCAGAAACCTCAGGAGGCATGGATATCCTGGCTGAGTCTGAGATTGACACACCAAACTGGAGCTCTGACCTCATGCCCAGCTGAAAGGGCTGCTGTGACCCTGGGTATGAGGAGAGGAACTGGAAGGCAGTGCTGGGACTGTGCTCTGGTGCTGGACCTGCTTGCCGCTGAGGCTGGTGAAGCAGGGGGCCATTCTGTATGAGAGTTAAAACTGTGCACAGAGACTGAAAAGCTGTCATGAGACTTCAAAGTCTCAGCTGCTCCCTGAAGCAAAGGTCATGGTAACCCCAGTCCAGCCTATGAAAATCTGCATGAGGAGCTGACACTGGATGGGAAAAGCTTCTTTCACCTAACACAGGTCTGGCAGGAGAGCAGAGCTGGGAGTCTCCCCCATCAGTTCAGAGGGGAAACACAACACACTGCTCATAATGAGGGCAATTAGCTACTCAAACCATTTACTGAGCCAGGACCTCCACCATCCAATCTGAACACCCACCAGTTCAAACTCCATTCCCAGCGAGACAAGACCCAAAGCTCGGCTGATCCATGCAGCCCGGTCATCCTGGCTGCCCCCACACCCTGGAGATGGTCTATTCAGCTGACATGGCAAAACAAAAATATTTTAATCTTGGATGGAGATAAAAGGCAGAAACTTCACATCTAAGAGCTCTTAAGTGTTGCTATGGAGGTGGTTTATCTCCTTGTTTTCCCAAGAGGCTCCTGCTAGACCAACCCAATGTGCAGCTATCCAAGGATCTCTGCCTCCAGCCAGCGCCAAATTCCTGCAGAGCAGGGGGCTGTCTGATACTTATTTCTTGATTTTTAAAGCTCTAGTTCCTGGAGCCATGGGAGGATTTTCATACTTCACTTCTACTTAAAATCAGGCAAGTTTCTCACCTTCCCGTCAGCTCACAAATGGATGCACAGAGAATGTGGGTATAAGGTTTTGAGGAGATCTGATGCTGATCTGATGGAATTAACTTCTCCATCACTGTGCCCTCATGCTGGTTGCATCCCAGGCTTCGTGGAGCTGCTCTACTGCTGTTGGAAAAGTTGGTCTCACTCTTGCATAGCTCATTATTGTAATTGCAGCTCCCAGTGAGGAAGCTAGGAGTGAGGAAATGTGCTCCTTCACAGGCACATCCATCCTAATAGCTTCTGCCTCACTGCTGAGGATAAACCACCACAAATCAGGGCTACAAGGACTTTTGGAGAGCCCTTCTGCTTCAGGTGTTTCACTCTGCCAGTGAAGAAGCACTCCAAAACACCCATCAGCAAGCTTAGAGTTGTGTTTGGGGAGCACATGGCTCAGCAGAGTGAGGGGAAAATCTATTTCAATTTATTTCCGTACTAGGCAGAATGCTCTGAAACATGCTGTCTGTCATCCCTTCTAGCAGGCACCCACCCCAGGAATAGCTGGGTCAGATCTTCCAGGGGGTGCAGTGCACTGGGTGGGGTTTTTGCAGCTTTACATCCACTCACAAAGGTTTCAGGTTTGAGAAAGGTATCTCCACTGGCGAGGGAGGGAGGGAGAGCTGGGTCAACACATGGGATGCTGCTTCCTCAGGTGGGATGCTGCTAACAGAAGGGTTCAGTGCTCAATGGGTCGGACAGGGCTCAGCACCTCCACAGGCATTCTGAGGGAAGGCAGGAGTGTGGGACCTGTGTGGACCCCCAAGGTGCTGCTGTGTGGGCTGCAGTGGGCAGCGGAGCTCCAGGGCTGTCCATAGCCTCTGTAGAGCATCATCAGACAGGACCACACACTCCCAGGTTTTGTCTGTTCCGATAGGAGCAGCAGCACAATCCAGAGGGGCCCTGAGGGACTGAGCGTGTGCTGAGCCCAGGCACAGTCTACAGGATGGGAAACAGGCAGGGGAACCCTGAGGTGGTAGAGCTGAGCTGACATGTGCTTTGTCCTCAGCCTTCATGCCTGTCCTGATGTGCAGAGAGAAGTACAGGACTGGGAGGGAAGAGTCCAGGGGTCACCTAGTTGGGACCTTGTTGGAGCAGGGACCCCAGCCCTGTGTTGAGGACATCAGGGATGGGGCAGAGGAATCCTCAAGCCCTTTTCTGTGTGGTGGGTATTTGCAAGGTGTGTACATGTAGCAGAGATGGTCTGTCTGAAGGTGACCTCACCTCCCCCCATGTCACTGGTGGGATCAGCACCAGCAGGAACCCCCCAAAGGCAGCAGAGATGCGCACTGACACCCCCAAAGCAGTGCTGCACAGCCCTGGGTGCTGCCTGCCCTGAAATCAGCCCTGATCAGGTTCCCACCTGGTGCTCCTCTTATCTCTGTCTGGGATCAGGCAATGCCAAGCCCTCTTTCTGGCAAGAGGCAGCTCTCCTGGCCCTGCCCCATGGCAGGAGCCAGGCTGGGAACCAGCCAGGGCGAGGGCAGAGGTGCAGCACAGTGGGGTGGCTTGCTGCCAGCACCTCACCATGGAATGGGGCCGTGGTGCATGCCAAGCCTGCTCTGACTGGGCGCAACAGCTGCCACCGGAATCACCCTTGCAAGACCATCCGAGGCCAGCCCTGTCCCTGCTGGCTGTCCCTGCTCAGGCTCTGGCTCTCCCTGCCCATAGAGCACAGGCTCTCTCTCCTGCTTTGCAGGAACTGGAACTTTCCTGAGACCTCATGGGGTGCAGAACCTCACCACAGCCAGGACGTGAGTGATAGCCCCGCGCTGCTGCCAGGAGTGATGAAGGGCCAGGGAATGTCCTTGCCACTGACTCATTCCTGAGGCCACAGACAGATTTGAGTCCTTCCAATTTTAGCGAGATTCATAGTGGGTTTTCCAAAAATCATTCATCAAAACTTCTGCAGATAATTATGAGTTTGTTGCTCGTTTATTAGCACCAGGCTGTAATTACTTGGTATCCGGATGATTTGCTGCATGGATCATGTGGTGCTGAGTAGGTCAGATGAGTACAAGGCTCAAATTAGGATTTTTAAATGTGTTTTCTCATGGAAGTCTGCAATGCATCCCTAAATGTTGCCATGCTGTCAACAGTGCATCCATGGGAAGGCAGAGGCAGACAAGGGGAATTTGGGATAAATGTGGATAAACCTTTATAGATAACTTGGTTCCATTTTGCCCAGCTGTTGCAATGTGAGTGCAAGGACTTCGCTCTGTGTTTTCCAGGTGCGCAATGTGATAAGTACCTGTGCATCACTATGACAGTTTTCCTGTCCCCAGCCAGTGCCTTTCCAGGGAATTTTGCTGCACCATGGCCAGATGCAGCACAGAAGTGGCAGTGTGACAGCACTTGGCCAGAGCTCTGCCCCTGTGACCCTGTGGCGATACTGCCTTCAGTCCTAGTTCCATTTTGCAGCCCTGGGACCAGCCCTGCAGTCATTGGAGTGTGCAGGCAATGCTCTCCCATTTTAGGGGGAGAATGATGCCATGGTGCTGGCAGCTCTGTTTGGACTTGATGGTTGCAATAAGGAGCCTGTGTTGCTGTCTCATGCAGCACAGGCAGAGCAGGAAAAAGCTCCCCAGCTCAAATGGGAACACTGAAGCCCTGGGAACTATCACAGCAGGTGAACCTCAGCTGGTGGTCACAGCAGGTACCTCACTGCCACTTCATGTCCCCTGTGCATCACTCACAGCCAGTACTGATGGAGGCAGAGCCCAGGCAGCCCTGGGCAGGACATTCCATGTCAGAGCCACACAGTGCCTACCCTAACTGTGTGGGCAGGCAGTGCAACTCACTTGACGTGACAGAGAGGATGCTTCCTGGAGTCTCTCTGTGGCTTTGGCTGGGCGGCCTGAGCTTGGCAGCACAGTCTGTCCCAGCACTGGAGCAGGAGAGGGGCTTCCTCACACCCAGTGAATCACCTGCAGAATCCAGGGAGTTCTGGGTTGCTTTGGACACACCAGCTCATCTCTTTATTCCTGCACCCAGTGAAGGAGTTGGATGTCCCACGTATCCCAGACTGAAGGCAGTTTGAGGGAAACCAAGGGGGGTTCACAGCATGGCTCTCTGTGGAGCAAGTCAGGCTGAGCTCCAGCACCTCCTAGCCCAGAAACTGGCTTCAGCCTGCAGCCCACGGGAGTTTC
>NW_008693507.1:0-7956 GCF_000695815.1 Acanthisitta chloris | reverse complement strand
AGCACCTCCGATCCCCAGCACAGCCTGGTCCCTCCACAATGAGTCCTGTGCCTCCCCTCTAACCACTGCCAGGGCCAGGGGCTGCACTGAACTGGCACAGAAAGAGTTGATGGTGATTAATGCCTCATATTTCACCTCAGAGGAGCCCAAAGCCTCCTGTGGGTGAGTGTTCCAGCACATCTTCCACTTTTTATTGCCATTCCCATTTCCCAGTGGTTGCTGCCTTGGAGAGGGAAACACTCTTACATTCCTCCAGGCATGTTTCACGGGGCCGCGGCATTTTGCTTTCAGGTTTCTGTCCAGATTTCTGGTTTTAGACAAGAGCCAACAGGCTGCACACCTGGGCCTTGCTGGCAGTGCCCAAACTGAACCATCACAGGCTTTTTACTCCTTACTCCCAGTGCTTAAACACACTGTCCCAGAGCAGGGTGCTGGGAGTGTTGTGGCCTCCCACTTGCTTGCTAATGACCTTGCCTGGGTTGCAGTGAGTGCTCTGGGACCCACAGACCTGTGCAGGGTGCTGGATGCTTCTCTGCTGGGACTCATGAATCTGTCCTCATACACGTCCACTGTCTGTCCTATGGGTGCAGCATGGGACTGTCAGGTCTGTCCCATACCCATGTTCCATAGTAAAAGAGGCTCTAAGCTGATCTCTGCAAGTTTTCAGACACCTTTTGTTCAAGACACCTTTTAAGTCCAACACACCTCTTGAAAAGAATGTGGAAGGGGCATAAAATCAGCCCTCTGGCAATTTGGAGAGATGTCGGTGCACATTGTTCATCCCCCACAAAGCATTGCAAGGGAAAGACAGGAGCAGAACATGGCATATGCCCTTGTGTCAACTCAGGTGTGCTGGCAAAGACTCACCAGTTAAACACAGCCCATGGAGCGCAGGGGCATGGTTCCCACAGCCAGCATAATCTGTGTTACATGGAGCACAGATCTCCGTCTGACTGGCTCCATCACCAACTACAAACAGGCATGCAAGTCAGAGTCAACACTATTAAAAAGAGAAAATGTTTACTAGTCCTGGTGCACAGCTGGGGAGAAGATGGATCAGAGCTGGGGGTCCAGTGCCCCTTGAGCTCAGGTCCCACTCAGGTCCCAGTTATGTCCTGCTGTTCTGCAGCATCTGTCAGCCCTTAAGTGCCAAAATAAGGAGGTGTATGGGCTGACAACTCAGGCGAAGATGGGAACCTGTCAAGAAGTGAAGCAGGAGGTTTGCCAGCTTGACTGGTCACCTCAGGGAATCTTCCATTAGTGGCTTTAAAAGACACGTGTAGATGGGTCTTTCACGGTCTCTCTATTTTTCTTTCCTTTCTTTCAGAAAGAACTGAAATGTTCCTGGATTAAAATCCCTACAAAGATCCCTTCCTGCTCTGCAGCTTTAAAGCTGATCTGTCTGTACAAATTCCTCCCTGCATCACACACGGAGCCTAACCTAAATTTTTGTACAATTGTATTTATGGTTCCTAATTAGGGGAAGAGCGATTGCAGAGAAGAAAAAGCAGTCACAGGTCAGGGGAAGTTGGTGTCCTGGGGGTGTGCACAGTGGGTGGATCTGACAGACATGGATGGCTAGGGTGAAACCCTCAGAAATTCTTTGTGCCATGGGCCAGGGGGAGCCCACCCATTCCACACCAGGAATTTAGCCTTCAGGAATTACCAGCACCATTCTGGCACTTCAAACTTCAGGATTTGGGGATTGAGAAATTAATTTGAGGCAATTTTTGGCTGCAGCTTCAGCACACAGTCTGTGCCATCAGGTGCCTGGCACAGGAGATGCCAAGTGCTTTCCTGCCCAGACTGGGCTTTAAGGAAAAAAATTCAATGCTGGGATAAAGTCTGACTAAATCCCTATGGGACATGGAGAGGTGACCATCCCAAAGCCATGTTTGCCCCACAAGGCTCAGGGTGAGCTGTGGAGCCTGTGGAGCTGAGCTCCTGCTCTGACAGGACAGTCACCAGCTGCATCCTGGCAGGATGGGGACACGAGGGCATGGACCCCTCAAAGCCCAGGCAAACAGGTTCTGTCCATGCTGACTTGATTTCTAAACTAAGCAATTTGAGGCTCCTGGCTCCCACTGAACTCTCCCACACCTCGTGTGCAGGAGGCTCCTCAATGACCCCAAAGGAGTGGACACTGAGCTGTCACTGTTAACTGCTTTCCAGTTCCCCTTTTCTGGAAGAAACTGCTCTCTGATCCCTAGTCAGCAAAACCTCTGGTGCTGGAAACTGCTATGCCCCTACTAACACAGCTGCTGCTCCCATGTTTCCCTCCTCAAACTGCCTTCCCTTCCTGCTGCGTGTGCCCCAGGATAACATCCCTTCCCGTAATATATTTAGTTTTATTTCTTGCTCTTGTGCAAACTCTTTGAGGTTTACAGTATGGGAGAAAGTAAATAATCATACTCTGGGGCTTCCTTGCACCAACGTGCCCTTGTGCCCTTGTGTGCAGTGAGCCAGGTGATTCGGCGTGGTCCCACCTCACTGCTTTGCTGTCCTGCTGCCCCCTCCTGTGCGGGGCAGTGGCTGCCTTCCCCCTGTCCCATGGCACAGCAGAAACAGTGAACCTGAGGAGCCTGGAGCAGTGATGGCACCAGGACTGAGACATGCAACATTCCCCACATGAATGTTTCTGCCACAAGCCTGACCCTCACCATTGGAGCTGGACATGCTGACCTTGCCCAGAGATATGGGGGGCACCCCTGCACACCAGATGGACGCACAGGAGGTGACCATGGTGGGACACACTCGGAGAACAGCCTGTTATCTGGTGGCAGGAGGTTTGGATGCCACTTTTAGCAAATCCTCTTTCTTCCCAACACCACAATTCTCCTGCTGTAAAACAGTGATGTTTATGTACCTTGTAAACCTCCTCATATGCAGGTATGGGAGCACGTGGCAGCAACTTTCCCCAGCCCCTTGGTAATGCTGGAGATCTTTCTCCTTTACGACTCCTGTCGGCTCTCCCACTCCCTGCCTGGGCTCCCAAATGACGCCTCACAGGCACTAACTCCAGCCCTTGTTTACTTCTTTTTCAAGCATCCCAGAACATTTCCCCTGGGGACAACTTTTTCCCCCAGGTATCTTTCCAGTGGAGTGGACATGTTTGTGGGTGACACCTCCACACGACTGTCTCCAGCTGCAGCCCCTCACTAATTTTCAGTGGTTTTACTTGGTGAGTTTGGTCAGAGGATATGTTTGCTCCCCAGGCATTTGGGAGATGTGCTCGCTTGGATGCTCTGTGTGGAACACAGGATGAGGCAGATGGGCATGATGCTACCAACGCCTCCGGCATCCCTCCTGGCATAGCCCCCAGCCCACAGAGGCCAGGTTGGGTGAGCCAGAAATCTGCCTGCTGGCTCTGAGACCATCAGAGAACCCACTGTGAGGAACCTCTGGGCTGCAGAGCTCTCGGACTCATCCTACAGTGTTCCTTGAGAGGCAGATAGGATGGGTGCTATGGGAGGAGGCTCTGAGCCCTCCAAGTTCCAGGGCAGAGTTGCTGGAGTACGGGGCACGGAAGTTCCCAGGCTGTGGTGCCATCAGGAGAAAGGGGTCGGCCCCCAGCTATGGCCCTGAGAACAGTCGGGGTTCTACATATTTGGTATCAGGCTACTGTACTGTCATTTCAGTGGTGGAAGGAATTGGGCCAGCACTATTGGAACCTGTCCCTGGGCTGTGGGTGGGATGGGCAGCCTTCCACAAATTCCTTGTGCTTCCCAAATGAATATTGCCTGGATTTCTACCCCCCTTCCCTGCTCAGTCTGTGCATGATAGCATCCTATGTGCTCGCTCCTTAGTGCGAGGAGAGTGATCAAGCTTCTCACACACCTGGGTGGGATGGGGGGAAATGCCCAAAGTCAGTGAGAGCCCAGAGTATGGGTGGGATGGGGAGCAGTGCCCAGCATCAGTGAGAGCCTGGAGTACTATGGCTCCACCAGTCTCAGCATGTTCTACACGTGGCATGAGGATCAGAGACCTCAATGCTCCTCAGTCCACATTACCTGCTCTAGGGCATGAAGAAAACACCAGAGCAGACTTGTTCCAGCTCACACTGTTGCAATGCATGGGAGAAAAACCTCAAGATGGCCCTGAAGAGGTGAAAGGAGCAAGCACACCCTCACACCATGCTGGGAGCAGCATTTGAGCCGTGGTGCTAACCAGTAACCCTGGGTAGGGGGTCCCCCAGTGACCACCAGTGCCCCCCAACCTCTCACACAGCAGAGACCACCCTGCAGAGACCTGTGGAATGTGATGTCTCCTTCTCACACGGCAGGGTACATATGGATCTGTCCCAGCAGGCAGGGCCAACACAGCCCACTGGCAGGGCAGGACCAGTCCCAGTAACCAGGTGCTGCCAGAAGAAGGTCTCCACGGTCCCATTGCTCCTGGCTGACAGCAGAGTTTAACACACCCTTCCCAGTGTCCCAACACCACTGCTGCTGTGACACGACCCATCTGCCTGCTACATCCCTGGTGTACCTGGGGCAGAGGGCTCCTCAAAGCATTGCCTCTGGCTTTTGGAGCACAAGCAATAGAGCTGTCTGCCCCACAGAGAGACCTTGAAGGGCAGGTAGGCGCAGGCAGGTACTGGTGAGAGCAGGTGGAGCAGCAGCATTCCTACTGCACAGCCCCAGCACAGAGCCATGGCACCAACATCAGCTGGATTCAGCCCATGCTGATGCCATTTCATCCCAGTGCATCCCTAATTCCAGGCTACGTGTATCTGCGGACAGCGAGTGAGTTGGGTTTTTAATGAATGTGAAATTCTGGCTCTTGCTGCAGTGCTTTGCCGGGGACTGTGTTATTTCATGTATCTGGGTCAAGCTTATTCCTTCTTCAGTAGCGTATTCCAGGCAGCTTAAAGTGCTGCCCTTCCCTGCCATCCTGTCATGCTTCACAGCCATCTCCTTCCAGGATGATTCACGGGGCCAAAACTCTCCATGGAGCAGTTTCTTCCCAAACAAGGGCTCACCATGGGAATTTCTCCCAGCACACGTGAGTTCATACCTTGATTCAAAGGCTAATGTGAAACAGCAGAGACCGAATACCTCCATGAATCCCCCAGCATGGTGGACTCCACTGCAGCTGGGCTGCTTTGTCCCAGCAGGAAGATCTTACTGAGGAATCAACAGGTTTGCGCTCACCTCCAAGGTCTTTTCCAGACTTGAACAGCAAGGAGGGATTGACAGCCTCACTTGGGGGCACTGTGAGGTGGAGTACCCCCAGCGTGGGCAGCCGGGAAGGCCACTGAGCTCAGCCTGCATGCAGGAGCAGTTGGAGGTTGGGATGCGATAACTTCCCTCATCAACATGCTGCTCTCTCGCTGGCTCACGCAGCTTGTTCTGTGGGAGCTAAAAATAGAGCAGTGAGCGGCTTTCAATGGCACCAAGAAATTAAATGAAAATGTTGAGTTTTTCTTTCATTGAAAAGCATTTGCAAATGTCCTTGTGGCTGTGTTGAAAGCTATAAATAACGATTGGGCTTCAACAGAAGGGTGTGACCCTGAGGGAAGACATGTGGAACAGGTGGGGCAGGTGGCTCAAGCCCTCATGGGGCAAGTGTCTTAGTCTGGCCATGCTGGGCTTTGTGCCTGTGAGCTACTCACCCCAGAGCTCTGCATAACCTTTGGCTGCAGGGAATCCCTTAGCAGGATCTCTGCAAACAACACAAAAATGCTGTTGGGACCTCACAGCACAGAGGTGGTTGCTCAGGAGGGAGACAGAAGTGAGTGCTGTGGCACTGGTCTCTGTGGCTGCCCTGGGTCCATCTGGCAATGGTTGGGATTCAAAGTCATGCTACTGACATGTGGCTCAGGAATGACAATGGTCATGCTGCACATTTTCTTCTGTTCTCTTAAAAATCCCTCACCCTGTGTGCACCGAGGCTGTAGCTGGCAGCTTTGATTGGACTAACCATGAAACTGGGTAAAAACCCACCCAGGTATCATAGAATCCCAGGCTGGTTTGGATTGGAAGGGTACTTAAAGATCATCCCATTCCAACTCCCCTGACATGAGCAGGAACACTTTCCACTAGACCAGGCTGCTGCAAATCCCATCCAACCTGGCCTTGAACACTTCCAGGGATGGAGCAGCCACAGCTTCTCCAGAAGGTAGATGCACCCTACATTCCCAGCTTTCTTACTTATCTCCTTCTGTGAAGATATCTGTAAAAGCAGGTTTTCCCACTTCAGAAAGCCACCCCAGCTTGTCATTTGGGGTGATGGCAGGCAAACAGCTCCTCAGCCATTTGTCACACTCTTGGTCACACCTCCCTGGTGTGAGAAATCCCCAAGGAAAGCTCGGTGGGGGGGATGGGATCCTGCTGCCCTGCCCCTTGCTGCGCTGGAATCCTGGGCAGAAATCATGGCACAGGGACCATGTCATGCACTGAGAACACACAACGCGACCAGCACAGGGGCCACTGGCACAGCCAGCACTGCACAGACCACCCGCAGCAGAGCTGAGGCAGCAAGATGCACTCTGAATAATTGAGAATAACGAAGGAATTTCTGCAAATCAAAGCCCTTTCACTGAAAACCTGCAGGCAGAATCACTGCCTGAATTCATCAAAAGAATTGCTGTCCCAGAAGCACCTCGTCATCTCTGCTCCTTTGATTGAACCAGTTCAGAACCAGTTCAGAGAGACTCCCCTCTCTCGAGCACAGGCAGGTGCCACAGGTACCTCCTGCTTGGAGGGTGGCTTTCCAGGGCATGCCTGTCTCACTGCTCACTGTGCTGAGACTGACACATCCCTCTGCTCCTGTGGATCCTGGCCCCTCTCTGCAGCTTGTTCTCACAATACCAATGCTCTGCTGCATGGCTTGGGCTCACGTGGACCCTTTCTCTCACACCCTTGGGGAGGTGGTGTTTCTCCCACATTTGACATGTCTTGCCCTCCAGGAACTCCTCAGCCCAAGTCACAGCACTGGGCATGGCAACAAGCAGATCTGTTACAATTTAAAGCTCACATGTCAGTCAAGGAATGACAGGCAGGATATCCTAACCCGGCCTCGGGGTTCCTCTAGCTGCTGAGTTCAGCTCCAGAGCTCCAGCCCTGAAAATGATGCCTTGGCCAACTGAGCTGAAATGTGAGGAAGAATCACGGACAGCTGGGAGTGAAAGGGAAAGATCATAGTAGTGATGGGATCATGGGAAAGAAGCCTAGAATCCTTCAGGTTGGAAAAGCCTGAGACCATCGAGTCAAACCGTTCCCCAGCACTGTGAAGGCCACCACTAAACCATGTTCCCAAGTGCCACATTTACAAGTCTTTTAAATTCCTCTAGGGATAGTGACTTCACCATTGCCCTGGACAGCCTGTGTCAGGGCTGGACAACCATTTTGGGGAAGAAATTTTCCCAAAATCCAACCTAAACATCACTCGAGCTAGCCAGCAGTGGGCATTGCCCCCAGCACCATTGTTCTGCCACGACCACCAAAACGCAGAGGAGTTCCAGCAGGTCAGGGCAGAATTGCTGTTTCAAACAGGGCAGGAAAGAGCAGCCCCTGCCCCCCAGCAGCCATTCTGAGCCTCTCTGTGGTCCTATTTTCACTTCCCTCAGCCTGTGTCAGTCCCAGATGTGCCTGTCCAAGCCCTGGCCCTGGAGCAGCCCTGCTGTTCCTCTTCGTTCCTGTCTGCTGACGGCTGCTGAATTTGTCCAATGCTCCTCACTGAGCTCTGCCAAAGCATCTCAGCCTGCAGCAAACATCATCGTTCCTGCCCTCAGCTTGCTCTGACAATGACCCTTCCTCCCACTCCTCAATCTCCCTGCTGCTCCTATTCTGGGTACCTGAGTCAGTTTTATTCAGAAGACATCCCTGGAATTGGGTGCCAAGCAGGCCCAGGATCAGGATGAGCTGCTGCGTTCCCCAGTGCCAGTGAGCCCGCCGGGATGCTGCGTGACATGGGTTATTGACATGACAGAGCTGGTCGATGAAGCTGCCACAC
>NW_008693506.1:0-8370 GCF_000695815.1 Acanthisitta chloris | reverse complement strand
CGTGGCGATCCTCATCCTGCTGCTGCTCCTGTACCACCGGGACCCCATGTGCTGCCAGTTTCTCTGCTCCTGCCGCTTGTTCCAGACCCCCAGCCAGTATGTGAGTGTCCTCCCTCTCCTCTTCCTGCCCACGAGTTCCCGGCTGCTCCCTGAGCTCCAGTTCCCTTGGGTCTGTGAGGCTGCATCTCTGCACTCCCCTATTGCTGGGTTTGCTGTCGGACACAGGACCTCCAAGCAGAGCCAGGCTCTGACTCCTCCTTGCTCCCACCGTATCCCGGAGAGATCTATCCGTCCACCCACCCAGTCCTGCCTGACTGTGCCATTGGAGTATAATCTGCAAGGCCCAGCACTAGCAGGTCCCCCCACTCCCCACGCAGCTCAGTGGGGTGTTCTCCTCCCCCAGCACAGTCGTGTGTGGGGTCGGGATCTGCTTTACAGGGAAGGGGCCCAGCAGGGAAGGGGGCTGGAAGCTGAGAGCAAAGGCAGACAAAGCCCCTTGCGTCCCTGGCGCCTGGATCTCTTGTGCACAGCTCCTGGGGAAGGAGCAGTGAGACACAAAGCCCTTTCACTTGCATCTGTAATTTCCTGGGGCTGGCTTTCAACTGGGGAAGCTGATGGAAAAAGAGCAGCATGTGCAGCCAGCGCTGCTTTTGTGGTGGTGGCTGCCTGGAGAAAGCTCAGCCTCCAGAGCTGCAGGGCTGGCTCTCTAGGGGAAGGCTGTAGGTAATGCTCCACAGTCCCTGGGAGAAGAGGGGATATTCAGCCTCACTAGCAAGTGATGGAGAGACTTGTGCTGTGAAAGGCAAATCTAGTAGTCTAGCACAGGCTGGGAAGTCCCCAGCAGAAATCATGGTGGGACTGGGCTGCACTGATGGTGTCCCTGCCTGCTTTACTCGAGGCTTGGTCATCCTGCATTTAGCAAAGGGCTCTGTGGACAGATGGATGTGGATGCAAAGAATTATATATGGAAAGGGAACGTATATAGGATGTATTTCCATCAGAAAAAAGTGAAGCAGCTGTAGTGGTGTCAGGCAGCCTTTGGACAGGTGTCATTGTGCTGGTTATTGAGCCAACAGTTGTGTCTTGGTTTCCTGCAGCCTCTGTAGCTGTGCTGTAGGGCCAAGACAAACTGTTCCTCTGTTGTTAAGAGCAAAAGTAAATCTATCATTCATTGTCCTCCCTGCAGGTCCCTGGTTACCCTGGGAGTGTCTGGGCTGTTTTCTACTGGCAGAGATGGGGTTTTCTGAGAGCAGGGAACGGCCACAGCTCAAGTCCTGGCTCTGGCTTGAGGGGCTGTTCTCTGCGCACTGTTGCTCAACACCTTGACAGGGAATCCAGTTTAACTGGTGTTAGACTGCTTGAGAACAGCACAGCTATTGCCCTGCAGATTTGCTTGCTGCGTTATCCTGAAACTACAACCCGAGTAGATAAGAGCTTACAAATTCTGTAACCCTGAGCATGTGACAGAGCTCTTATCTACACCAGCTGAATAGTTGGGTTGTTTTTTCTTGTCCCCCAAAGAGAGATGGTTCCACTGAGTCTCAATGAATGCCTGCCATGGGTCCCTCTGGCTGTGCTGTGCAGCAGTGCCAGCTGGCTCTGGCCCTTGGAGCAGGCCCATGCTGCCAGGGAGGATGTGCCTGAGCCATCAGTGCCAGTGAGCAGGCAGGCAGGGGATGGCTGCCAGCGGTGAGAGCCGCATGAGCCAGAAGGGCAGAGGGAGCAGCTCTTCCTCTGCCAGAGTCCCACTTCCCAGGCTGTCCCATGCAAGCTGCCAGGTGGGATGTAAGGGATTTTGGCTTTGCTCATGTCCTCCTCCTTACAGGACCGTCCTCCACCCTACTTCAGCAGCAGCCAGCGGCTGGTGGGACCCCAGCGCGGAGCCTCCCGGCTGGAGAGTGCTGCTGAGAACCCTGGAATGCAGGTGATGGCAGGATCCCTGGCAGGAGCTGGGTGGGAATGGCAGCAAAGATGTTGATGAACTTGGAAGAGACTGTGGTTATGGGGAGCTCCTGGGGCATAGGGAGAAGGTACTGAACAGCAGGAGCAACTTTGGGAAGTGCTGCCTGTATGTAAAAACCTGTGAGAGGACAGGGATACTGTAGAGGGCACCATGGTGCCCTGAGGTATTTGGGCATGAAGTGCCAGGTAGATCTCTGAGGGCTTGTGATCCTGCAAAGCAGGTCGAGGTGTAATTGCCTCCTGGAAGGGAGGATTTCCTGTCTTGCTTGGGGTTCAAGGAAGGTCACCTACAACTTTGAACTCCGAAGTAACTCAGGGTGGCTCCAGGCCATGAACTTCCAATAAAGAGAACCATAGCCAAAACCCTTCTCTTCTGGGGTGGGCATTTCTAGGGAGATGAGCTGTTCTGTGTGGGACCCCCCAGCACCTACCAGCTCCCCTCCTGGGAGCAGCCTCGCCTGCCGAGCTACGAGAGCGTGCGCAAGAAGGATCGTCAGCGGGAAATCCATCAGATGATCGCCGAGAGGTTCGGGCTGTGGGCAGAGCCATCCCAGGAGGTGAGCTCCCATCCCTGCACTGGGGGGTTGGCAGAGACCTGGAACAGTCCCCACTTTGGTCCATATCCATGTCTTGTTTCAGCAGTTGGCAGTAGCTGAGGACTCTGTTCTCTGTGATTGCCTTTCCCTGATAGCCTTTATCTTCAGGAAAGCACAAAGTGTATCAGGAGGCTCCTTTGGTGTACATCTGTGCTGGTTAATGATCCATCTCCCCCACAGTGTGTATGCAGAGATGCCTGTGCCAGGAGGCAGGGCAGAGCCTCAGGGAGAAAGGGCAGGCCCTTCGAATCACCTGCTTCATTGAAGTCCAAGCTGGGAATGTTATTTTTGGATCTCTAAGGCTTCCACATGTTCTCGCTCCCTTTTCCCAGCAGGACACTCCTGGGAGGTCTCTTGCTATTACCTTGAAGTGTTTATGGCTTATTTATGAGCAGGAGGCTTTGCCTGTTATATTGGAGATTAGCACTCCCACAATAGAATGGGGAAGTGAGTGCCCCTGCCAAGTAGGTCCTGTAGCAGCATCCCGAGAGGCTCCTGGTAACAGAGACCTCATTGAATAAAGCAGAACAGAAACATTTGAAACCCTGAGCAGAGCAGTAAAAGTTCACCGATTTACCTGTATTTTGAGCTCTTAAAGCTGTACCATAAAGTCTGGCACAGTCAGCACTTGCCACTCAGTGTTTGGAGCTGTAATGATACCTGCCCTGAAACTACCAACCTGGACTAGTGAAAGGTGTCTCTGCCCATGGCAGGGGGTTAGAACAAGACTATTTTTAAGGTCCCTTCTAACCCAAACCACACTGTGATTCTGTGAAACCAGAGCACTGAGGTTTAGGAGAGCAAAGCCACAAAGACAAGAAGTAGAGGAACTGCAAAGGGAGCTCTTCCACAACATCCCTGTGCCACTCCTGTCACTCGTGGAGAAAAAGATAGCCTAGCTCTGCCAAAATAAGGTGTGGAGGTTCCTCTCTGCTGCTGGGGAAGGAGAAAGGTAGAAAGCCTGGTTTGTAGATGCTTATATAAATCCCAGTAATTTTTTCCTTGGTCAAAGAAAATAAAACAACAGTCCTCTTCTAACAAGTCAAGTCTTTTCTGGCCTTGTGCCAAGTCCTTGAAAGGGAACAGGGAAGAGCAGGAACCGGCACAGTGTGGGAGAGAGGAATGTGCCTCTCCAGCAGGTTCCTATCATGCTGCGTTGCAGACTGGTGCTAAGCCCACGTCTCCCAGGTGCTCCCCAGGCAGCAGCCAGCTGTGCTGGGGGCTGTGGGGGTTTAATTTCAGGCTGCTGGTGGTTGTGAGCCTTGTCATCCAGTAAGAAGGATGTAAGAAGAGGTGGGATAATCTCCTGGTTATTTCTGATCCGCCGTAATGCTCTTCCTCTCTACTCAATAGATGCCGCCTCCCTATGAGCATGCTCTGAGGCATCCTCCAGCTCTCTCAGGAATAAGCTCAGAGACCTTGGACAGACGTGGTGTTCCAGACCCTTTCCAGGCCACTCTCAGCTACCAAACTCAGCGAAACACTGCGGTGTAAGGTCTCAGCATACTGCTGCTACCCGTGCTGTCAGCGACAGAAGTGCCTGTGACATCGTTCTCCTCTGCAGGGAACGGCCAAACCTTCACCCAGATCCACAGTCAGCCAAGACACAGGCAAGCCAGACCCTCCTGCAGCACAAGGACAACCACAGAGCCTCTGCTGGGTATTGTGTGCTGAGCAGAGCTGCCTGGGAGCTCTGCTTGCTCTTCCCTGGCAAACACTTACCAAAGGTGATGGACAAGCTGCTGGAACTGCACGGAGCAAAGTCAAGGTGAAGGTCTGCTCTGCCATAGCTCCTCAGGCAGCAGAATATTGTACCTCTGTGAGGCAGCACTGCTGGATGTGCCCAGACCTCAGACAGTGGTTGTGTTATGCTGCTTCACTTGTTTCTTAGGTTATCAAGTGTTTTACTGGATCAGTGTATTGGTTGCTAGGTGGCAATCCTGACCTGTGAGCAGCAGAATGAATCTGCACTGGAGCATTGCTGTATGCTCTTGCAGCAATAGGGCTCTGAGACCAACAGCAACGTTATATAGACCTCAGACGTGGATTTGGAGAGGCTCCAGGGGTTGTGTCACCTGCTCTATGCAAATGCCAACCACCAAGATGAACTGTGGGACTGGATTTGCAGGCTGGGAGAGGACAAGTGTGTGGACAGAACAGCTGGTGGTCTCCATGAAGAATGTGAAGCACAGGTGGACACGTGGCTGACTCGGTTCACCTGATCTTCTGCAAAGCAGAAGTATTGTCTGATAATATCAACACTGGTGTCCTTACACCACTCATTTTGATAACTTGTTTTTTACTGCAGAGTCAATGTTTCAAATAGTTTACAAACCTGTAGATAAAATGAGATCAGTTTGGCCTCAAGGTATTTGGGCTCCTTTATTCTGAGCAATATAAGCTCAAAAATGTCATGTAATGACTCAAAGATAAAAGGATAAGTCTCCTGGATTATGGCTTTGATACACCTCCAGCTGCTGAGCTTCAAATACCAGCCCAGACTTGGGCATCTTACCAAGGCCTCCTAAACCTAGTCATGAGTTAGTGTTGTGCCTGTGAACTTGCCTCATGTGGCCACTGAATGGAACACTCATTGAGGCTAAGAGTTAGACAGAAGGACAAGCCCAGCCTCCTGGGACACAGTGTTATGGAAAAGGATCTGTTCTGCAGTATTGTGAATTAAGGTACAAAGAGAACAGTAATGACTAAATATGAGTAAAAATAGAGGGAATAATTAGTGGGACAAATACTGACATAAGTGATCGCAGAGGGAACTCATCCAGTGGCACAACGGAACAGTTTGTCCAGAGACTAAATGAACATGGTAACACATTCTGTGATCAGCCAAGACCTTCAGCTGCCTCATGGCATTTATTCAACACACTTACAAATGTCAGCAGGTGATCCCAGTGCCTAAACACTGACCACATGTGCTTTAGGAGAAAAAACAAGTCCTAAACTGGTATCTTCGGAGCTAGAATATTCCCATCCTCAGACGTCAGTCCAGCTGTAGTGGTCTGTCCATTCCATCCATCCCTATGGAGCAGGAGCCTCAGAGCATGGTGACCAGTTTGAAGCTTCCTACCTCTGTGGAGGGGATGACACTGATGAAGGTTTTATAGAGGATTGCTCCTTTGGGCAGACGACAGATCACCTCCCTGCTCTCGCTGCTGCGGGGTGGAGGTATGTAGACCTCTTTGGTGTATTTCACAATCCCATCCTCCAAGGCATAGAGTGTCTTGTTACGGCCCATCCCCACCTGAGAGAGGAGGAGGAGTGTTAGGAGAGGTTGGAGGTCCACCACTAAAGCAGACCTGATCGTTGGCCTGCCTCTCATATCTCAGCTTCAACAGCATCTGTTGCTTTGTATTTTAAAATACAAGAAAACCACACAACTTGCTTCCAGCACTCAGTGTGCAATGGTGCTCAGTGCAAGGGAGGAGACACCCTTTCCACCCTAAAGCACAAGCTCCCAGTCAGGTCACAGAAGTGGTTTGGGACATCCCTAACTTGCAGACCTTCCCCCAGAGTCCCAGTGTCAGGTGTAGGGATGAACACTAAGAATGAGACTGAAGGAGAGGAGGCAGCCAGTGTGGGACTTCATGATGGGCTGCTGTTCCCTGGGAACCAAGGAAGAGAGGGAAAAGGACTCACATGGGCGCCAGGATGCCAACGTATCAACCGCTGTGTAGCCAAAATGTTGCCTGCATGGACAAATTCACCTGTAACAGAGTGACAGAGTCAGACTGCAGAGAAACAGCTCCCTGAAGCCCTGGCAGAACACAAATGGTCTCGGGACTTAAAAATCCTAAGCTTTCTGTGGGAATTTTCTAAGGAAAAATTACTTCAAGTGCTAAAAGTATCCAAACCAAAATGCTGTTTGCAAGAAATAAAAGGCAACTGATCTCCCATGGCAAAAGGCCAAGTCTCTAAAAAGATTACTCCTAGGGTATGAGGCATTTTCTGGTTGCTGAAGGCATTTGTTTTATTACCTTTGCATCTATATGTTTCCATCAGCAAAGCTAATAATTATTAAGCACTCAGCTGCAGGAATCTGTACTTTGGCTTCTGCTAAGCCTCATAATTCCCTGTACTGTAAACACTGGAAATGCTCAGCTTTTCCACCCAGCGTAGGGAGAAGGTACACTGTGGCTGTGAGGTGTCTCATGGTGTATCCTCCTCCTGGGGGCTCTGGAGAGGCCAAGTGAGAACCAAAATACATGTTCTGGAGGCATTTTTGGCTGGTGGCCTCAGGAGGTGGGAGGCTGACTCACCCTGCCCTCCCACCAGAGACCCTTGATCATAGGGTTCCACTGAGCCTCCCCTTTCCTTTCTCCTGGCACAGTGCCCTGCCCACCTCCTCCTGAAACATTCACTGACACATACCAGGGAGAAGCTGTTCCTTTCACCCAGTGAAATGCAAATAAGGCTCAGCAGATACTCAGACCTACCTTCTACTTTCTTGAATCCATAGCGTTTCCCAGGGCTGCGACCACCTAAATTTTTTGAGCTGCCTCCTGTTTTCTTAGAAGCCCATCTGACAGCAGCCAGGCTCGTCTGGGGAGGGCTTAGAACTAGGTTTGGAGCAAGAACAACATCAGCTGGAGAAACTATTACACATAATTCCTTTTGTCAGACGGAAAGGATAACAGGACAGGAAGTGTGCCAGGCCAGGTTGGATGGGATTTGGAGCAACCTGGGCTAGTGGGAGCTGTCCCTGCCCATGGCAGGAGGGTGGAATTAGATGGTCTTTAAGGTCCTTTCCAACCCAAATCAGCATCATCAAAATCTGCCAAGTGCAGAGGGTTGGGACTAGATTATCTCTAAGGTCCATTCCAACCCCTAAAATTCTGATTCTATGATTTCTTCAGTACCTCTTTTCATGCAGTTAGCAGGTAAATACAATTTATCTAAATCCCTCTCTTTAGCCACTGAAGCAGCAGGTTAGTCCAGAACAGTGCCTATCATAACCTACTCAGCTTATGATACATATACATATAACCACTGCATTAATTCAACCTTAATTAAATCACCACAGCTACACCGTGACCTAGAAACATTGCTGAGAAAAGGCTAACTGCTCTACAAACCCCCATTAACTCCAGGGGATGAGCCATTAAGTAAATTAAACCCTCTGAGACTTAAAACTACAGGCAATTAAACGGGCGAATTACACTTACACTTTCACATACACAAACCCGCCCAGGTCTCCACCCCAAACAGCAGTGATACAGAATCAGAGAATTTTAGGGGTTGGAATGGATTTTAGAGATTATCTAGTGCTAACCCCCTGCCCTAGGCACTCCTCACTAGATCAGGTTGCTCAAGGCTTTATCCAACCTGGTTTTGATCACTGCCAGGGTTGGGGCAGCCACAGCCTCCCTGGGTAATCTGTGCCAACGTCTCACCACCCTCACAGGGAAAAACTTCTAATATCTAGCCTAAATTTCCCCTCGTTCAATTTCAACTCCTAAAAAGCATCCTTCTCCAGCTGCCCTATTGCCCCTTCAGATACTGATAGGTTACTGTGAGATCTCCACATAACCTTCTCTTCTCCAGGCTGAACAGCCCCAACTCCCTCACCCTGTCCTCATAGTGGAGATATTTCCCGCGGGTTGATATATCTGGGATGACCTCCGTGGCGAGCTCAGCCTCCCTCCCCTCGCCCTGACGCCCTTTCCCCCAAGCCCTCAGGACATCACCCCTCGCTCACATATCTTAGCCAGCGCCGCCATCTTTGCCGTGTGCCACTTCCGCTTCCGGTGGGAGGGCCCCGAGCGCGAGCGGTGGGCGGCGATTGGTCCGAACGCGC
>NW_008693505.1:0-472 GCF_000695815.1 Acanthisitta chloris | reverse complement strand
TCATAAAACTTACTTTGTTACACCAAAATTAACTATTAAAGAGACCATACTAGGGGCACAATGCTCATATGAGGCACTCAATTCACTGTACTGTCATGACAGCATCTTTCAAGCACTGCAGTGTCATTGGAGCTTTTTATTATTTGGTGATGATTGTACAAGCTCTCAGTGGCGTGAGCTATCCTTGCTCGTTCCTGAAATCTCCCTGTCAACCTCAGCAGAGTTCCATTGCATGTGATGTGCCAAAGGATATACAGACACGTTCTCCTCAGTCCACAGCAATTGCCTCAGTCTCTCTCCCTAAGGATGTTTGGCCTCACAAGAGAGGAACATATAAATTATCCATCTAGTAAGGCAGAAAGTTCTCCAGACATTACAGCAGACAAGAATGGACTTGCAAGGAGTGATAAGATAAAGTTCTAAGGAAAGGGGACGAGACTTTGAAACTCTGACCTCTTTGAGGTCTCTTAGA
>NW_008693504.1:0-11022 GCF_000695815.1 Acanthisitta chloris | reverse complement strand
AGGGGGGCCCGCTCCGGCAGCGACCCCCTCTCCACCGCCTCTCCCAGGACCGGAACAAGCCGCAGTCCTTGCCTCAGTTTCCCAACGGGGAAGGGGCTGGGACATCTATGTCAGCGGGTGAGAAGCAGCCGGACAGCCCCGGAGAGCCTCCACGCTCTCGTTGGCTGCAGCCCTGGATGAGCAGCCTGGGTTTGGGGTGAGGAGTTTACTGCTGCTGCTGGACCGACATGGTTTCCTGCCTGCTGGTCATAACTCCTGCAGCTGCAGCCCTGGTGCAAAGCCTGTTTTGGGGTGTCAAGGAGACTCAGGCACCCCATCAGAAAAGGGACATGCCCCCCCCCTTTCCCAACCATGCTCAGACCAGGGCTCCAGCCCTTTGGCAGCAGCTGCACGAGGTGGGGATGCACCTCGAGGCACACCAGTAAACCCTGTTAGCACCGAGGGCTTGGCCCCTTGTTAACTGGTGATGCTGGCAGGCAGGGGGCAAAACCCTCGGTGCTAACATCACATCAGCAGGGAGGGGTGTGGGGGTTATTGTCCCTGCAAGATGGCAGATGACGAACACCTGAGAAACTCAGCTGCTTTCTCACAGTGAAGTGCTCGAGCAAACCACATCCTCTGCTCCACACGCCACTCTAGTGATGGTAAAGGGCGCATGGAGTTCTTCTCGGCCTCTTCGCTCTCCAGCTGCAAAGGGCTTGACCCTTCTGGTAACTGCAGCCTTATGAGCTTTTTCGGGTTCTCCGGGATTTCTGTTGTTGCAGAGGGGAAAATGGACACACATGCCTCTCCTTGCATGCAAGAGAGGGGAGACATCAGTTTAGCATCTTCAACTAGGAGGGGAAAAGCAGGAGCCAAGCAGTAGTGGGGTGAACAAGGAAGTTTATTGGAGAAGGCAGCATGGTAGGGTGGTGGGAGAGGAGAGGCTGAGCCCAGCCAGTGCTGCCTGTGACTGGAAGCAGGCAGAAGGGGCCTTTGCTGGCTTCTCTCTGGCTGCTGGGCTGCATGCTGGGGGAACCTCTGCCTCACTGAGCTGCAGGCCATATGCCAGACACCACTTTTCTTACAGATCATGCACGTTCCTTGGCACCTCAGCCATCAGGTTGCAGGCAGGCTTGTGCTTCTGCCAGTGCTGGACCTGGCACGCCCTGCGGAGGATAAGGCTGTGCTCAGGGGCTCTGCCACAGAGCAAGGTGTTCGCAGCTTGAGCAGGGATGCAGTGGAGCCACATCCATCCCCAGGAGTGAAGCAGTGACAAGGACAAACCCCAGCACTCCTTTGGGTGCTGGAGGGGAGCTGGCATAGCCCAGCATTAGTCCAAGAGGGAGGTGGATGTGGCCCCCAGTTCTGAGGGTTAAGACGGTTTAGCGCCAGACTTTGCCAGATGGTTCAGGACCAGAGAAGATTTAATTTACTGCCACCATCCCAGCTGCCACATCCCAGCCTGTCACCTGCACCTACAGGGTCATGGGTGCTTTCCTCCCTACTCCGGCGGCATCAAAGTGCAGAGGAGGGAGACTGTCACCACAGGAAATCCAGCCCATCACTGCTGTCACTGTAGGCAGAGGCTGCTCAGCACCTCACAGCAGCAACACTTACCAGCACCACCTCCACCAGTGTCTGGGCACATCATCCTCCCCAGAAGATTTGGAGAGGTACATGGCCAGTGGAGAGCCAGCGGTTCTGAGCAATGGTGAGACCACTAGCTTCTCCTGGCCCTTGCAGAGCATCCTCCAGTGAGGTCTGTGGTGCTCTGGAGAGCACGGGGGGACTGCAGAGGGACACTGGGGGGCTGCAGGGGACAGAGGGGGTGGCAGGGCTCCCTTACCGTGTGCAGTACCACTCATTCCGGCAGCGAGAGCACCGCTTGGCTGCCTCTGCACCACACACCCTGCACCGGGGCTTCTCAGGGGCCAGAGCCTCCATCATGTCCAGGCTGTAGGTCTGTGCCCACCTGTAGCAGGCAGAGAGGCATGAGGCTGCTCACAGCCAGTCACAGGCTGCTGACAGGCAGCAAGCTGTGCCCACTGCACCCTGCACTGAGGGGACACCTCCAGCCAGTACCACAGACCCCTCTGTCCTTCCAGGGCTGAGCTCCAGCCCCTGCTAATGGGGACACTGACCCCACTCGGGACCCTGTTTGCATGTACCCTGGCCTCACCTCCGTGCCTGGAGCATCAGCTCCTCCTCAGTGGGGCTGAAGGCATGCTTCACCTGGTGCTTGGCGATGGCTTCCCACTTCCCTGAATTTTTCTTGATGATGTGGTCCCAGATGACAGGAACCTGGTGGGAGAGGCAGGGCAGGAAGGAGGGGTGCTCACAGCTCAACCCAAGGCACTGTGGTATGGGGACATTCATGGGGGAGGCAGCCAGCCCCGGGCACAAGGACCATGGCCCCTGAGAAAGCAGAGGCAGTGTGTGCAGAGGGTGTGAATTTGGTACGTAGAGTGGACGGATCTGCTTGTCAAAGAGCGTTTGGGTGAAACAAGGCAAAACCTCTGGAGGCTGGTTGGGAATGAGCGTTGAGCCCTGAGGCCTGGGCTCCTGAACAGAAAGCCCTGGGATCTCAGCACCCTGTGTGCTGGCAGCAACATGAACCCCATGCTTCGGAGCCGTTTGCCTGAGCATGTTTTTCCATTCGTCACTTCCCTGAAGATGAACACCCAGAGAAGGGCTCGCCAGCGTGAAAGGAAAACTGCCAGCCAAGAGCAGTGCAGTGAGTTCAGGCTGTGGAGAGGACGATGGCTCTTCAAACAGCACTGCCTTCTCCACAAGAGTAAAAATAGCCAGGCCTGGAAGGGGAGGAGGCTGCTTTGGGAGCAGCCAAATGGAAAAAGGACTTTCCTTAGCTTGGCTCAGCGACAAGGAGCGAGTTCACTGCGTTCTGGGCAAAGCAGAGCCCGTGTCTGTTTCCAGCTGGCTACCCCTGCCTGCCCCTGGACTCAGCCTGAGCCCCTGGTCAGCACCCTGGATGAGGGCTGGAGGAGGTCCCCAGCGTGGCAGCTGCCTGTCACTGCCCCACTGGCAGACAAGGCACGTGGTGTGAATCCATGTCCACCTCTGCCCTGCCGCCAGCCCCAACCGCTTGCCTTGCCAGTCTGCAGCTTCCCCAGCCACAGCTCCCAGCCTAGGCTATGCCTCCAGCTCAGCCACAGCCAGCCCTGACAGGGCACATGTCACCCTCCTCCCCGGCCATGTGGCCAGCTATGGTGGGGATAGCATGCTCCCCTTCCACCCAGCCCAAACGGCCACTGCCCAACCCATCTGCTCTGGGAAGTGGTGTGGGAGCCTCTGGCAGTGGGGAAAAGCCTCTGCATTCCCAGTTCCTCTCAGCAGGTTCTTTGCTGCTGACCCCATCAGTCAGTTTCTCCCCTCAGCTCATGAGAAGGCAGTAGAAATACTTCTGTCCAGAGATTAATACTGCACCGATTAAGACCCTCAAGAACCTGTTTGAAGACTGTTTGAAGACCCTCAGAGCTCAACTCCAGAGGCCCAGACACCAGCTGGGATCAGCTTGACTCCAGCCTCTACCACCCAATCATGGAGTCCCTCCATACACAGTGTGTCATGCAGCCTTGGGTCAGGGCTGTAAAAGGGGAGGTTTACAACAAAAAGTCCAGAATAATTCTGGACTTTGCTGGGGAGTCCAGAATTCAGCAGGGAAACACTGATAAATGTCAAATGAAGAGTTAATTGTCAAAACAAGCCAGGGGCTGTCTTTGCCCCATGCAGCTGCCATCCCAGGGACTCAGTGTGACCTTGAGATCTGTTTATAACACAGCATATATGCCTTTAGATATGACTTTGGCCACCATGGTGGCAGGACAAGGCTTTCATGTCACCCACAGGCAGCTTGGCTGGCAATAAGGGTCTAAATGTGAAATGGGTGCTTGGCTGCTTTCCAGGGCACCACATCTCCAGAGCTGAGCTTGGTGAGAAGAAAAAGAGGTTAAAGCAGGCTGAGCTTGGTGAGAAGAAAAAGAGGTAGGGAGCTATCAGGCTTAAAGCAGAGCAGCTGGAGAGGTGAAGAAAGAGCCACAGGTTACCTGCTCCAGGACAAGATCCTTTTTGGGGGGAGCTGGATCTGTGACCGCAAGGTGGCTCAGAAATCTCTGCATCTCCATCAGACTGGGCAGCTGGTCAATGAGGACATCTGTCAGGAACGCACGGAGCTGCGGCCACAAAGGGGAGAGAAGAGTGAACAGAAAGAGGCCAAGACAGGGGAGCCAGAGTGGGGGAAGCAGCAGGGCAAGAACAGGGATTTGTGGGGCACTGGCAAAGTGACCCATGGGGGACCCATGAGGTGCACTCGCCGACGCAAGCTTTGGGTCTGCTGGTACAGTGACAGACCTGCTGTCCTCCCACCACTGGCTCCTCAGAACCCACAGTAAGGTTGAGGTGTCTGAAGGTGCCTAGTTCTGGCAAGGTCCCACTCTGCTGCAGGGCCCACAGGCCCTACCTTGAGGAGCTGGCTCTTGTTGAAGCCATCAAAGTGGTATTTGCGCTGGCACTCAGGGCTGAGCAGGAGGTTGAGGAGGGCAAGCCACACCTGGCCATCGAGTTTGGTCATCTTCACCTGGTCTTCAGGAGGCACCACATGCCATGTGCCATTCTCAAACTTTTTGAGCTTGCCTGAGGGACAGAAGAACCAGGGAGGCACAGTGCTGCCTGAGGGAATACAGCTCAGAGGTGGGGATGCTGGTCTGTGCTCACTGCATGACAGGGAAGACCCTCTGCTTCTGTCTGCCTCAGTCTCCCCACCTTTTGCCCAGCATAGCAGCCTACTGGGGACTGAGGCAAAATATTAGAGACATGAAAAGCAGAAAGAACTTATATTAAAACAACAGGGCTCTGGCAGGAACAGAAAGATCCCCAAGAAATCTCCCTCTGTCCTTGGCCAGGAGTGTAGAGCACTGGTAGACAGTGGTGCTGCCCATGCTGCAACAACAGAGCAGGTGAAGAGGCACATTTTTGGGGTACCAGCATAGCCAATACCTGGTTGAGTCTCCTCTGCCAGTGAAAGTCAAAAGTAGCATGAACATAACAGAAGTGACAAAACAAGCTCCAGCAGCTACTGTTCAGCTCTGGGGGATGGAGCAGGATGTTAGCCTGCATCTGCACAGCCTGGAAATGCCTTTGTGCTTGTCTCTTTCCAGTCCCTCCCTCAGGGCCCTGGATCAAAGCTTCCTCTGACACCCCGAGCACAGAGTCAGGGAGAAGGGATGTGTTTCGTGACCAGAGGAAATAGGAAAGCTCCCACATCCAGCTGGGCTGCTCTCGGCAGGAGCACAGCCACGTGCTTCCCAGCATTTCTTCCTTCCCTGCCCGCACGGTGACCCCCCCAGTGCAGGGCTGGGCAGAGCACGGGTTCCCACGCCCCAGGCTGTGCCCTGCCACTGCTCCAAGGCAGGCAGCAGGGAAGCTGGAGGGCTGTGGGGGGCTCTCCTGGCTGCAGAGGTGAGAGAGGCAATGGCTGATGGGCACAGCCTGATCAGGGGCCTCTGGCAAGAGCAAAGCTCAGTGACCAGCAGTGTCAGGGCAATCTGCTGCCTGAGAGAGCCCATGTGTGGCTCTGATTCTTAGTGATGTTCCAGAAAGATGCAGACACGCTGGGACTTTCTGTGTCCAGGAGAAGACTCCTCAGAGGAGCACATGGGGCTGCCAGATATGTTACACTCTAGTCCTGGCTGTGATCAGCTCAGAAGAGACTCAGCCTCACGTGAGGATCAGCTTTTGGGAGCACTGCTGGGTCCCCAGCCCAGCTGTGCTGCAGCTGCTCCTGAGCTGAACAACTTCAGGCAGAGAGCACTAGTGAGGAGTTGGAGGGGAGGGGCAGCAGCTCTCTGCAAGGACTCCTACAGCAGACCCCTCAGTGGAGGCAGGTCCCAGCACATCACCACAGTGCCCCAGGTACCCCAGGGCACCATCCATACCTGCTTCCCAGCAGCTCCAGGGGCAATGCTCCACCAGCTGGACAAGGAGGCAGGGCAGGTTGTGGGTGTTCAACATCCGTGTCAGCGCACTCAGGGGTAGACTGGAGATGCAACAGAAAGGGTGAAATGGTGCTCACAGATTAATGCCAGAATTTGTATCTACAAATGCTCCTTGAGGCAACTGGGGGAGGCAGGAAAAAAACAATGATCTAGGTTCTTGGGAGTACCATGGAGCAGGGTGGAGTGCTGCTGCGTTTGCCTCCCAGGGCACAGCACCACTGCCACCATGGATACAGTCAGCTGTTGAAAGGGGTCCAGGCATCCGCTGCAACCCCACAGGAATCTCATCCAGAGAGCTCTGCACATGTTCTCTGCTGCTCCTGGGCACCTACCTCTCCACCTGATCCGTGATGAACCGCAGCACGGACAGGGCTTTCAGGGAAATCTCAAACTCCATCGCCTTTGCCTGCTGCTGCAACTCCTGTGGAGGGACAAGCACAGCCTTAGGATTTCAGTCCCCATTTCCCAGGAGCTACAGGGAGGCAGGCTGTTGACTGTGCAACTGGTAACCACAGACTGGGGAGGAAACCAGAGCCTTGCAAAACAAACTTGTTTCTCATCTCAACTGTGCCAGTGCTGCCTGTTTGCCAGGACAGCCACAGCAGTACTTGCAGCCCACTGTTGCTTGTCTCTCATCCCCCTGCCCCTAACAGGTCACAGATGACTTGAAACAGCAGTGCTCCTGCACAGGAACACCCCCTGAAAGAGGCTGACCCCAAACCTTTCCTCTCTCCCTTTCTGGGTCCATCTTGTGGCTTGTGGCCCTGCAGAGACCTGTGAGGGTTGAAGAGAGGGAGGAGCCGCATGATCGGCAGAGGAACCAGAGGAGGAAAGAGAAACTTGGCCTTGGCGCAGCTGTGGTCCTACATCCACCCCTCCTGGATCTGCCTCTCCCCTCCAGCTTGCATATAGCTAGCTAGAATATGTGCTTGTGGTTATCCCAGCCCACAGCTCTGCCATGCTCTTCAGGCACCCAGCCTCCTTCCTTTCCCAGAAAGTGCAGACACACTGCTCATCCCCTAAATGCTCAGGCTAACAGCCTGACCACCCTCTGACTCAGCTTCTTTTGAGGCCACGGGGATCCCCGTGAAGGGTCCTTCACCCTGGCCCTGGCAGAGCTTTTCTCCAGTCTCAGATGCTCAGCAGCTCACACTTTCGTCTGCAGAGCACTGACCTCAGCATCTCCTATTTCTCCAAAGTGCTACTGCAACAGTTTCCTTCCAGATTTCTGTGGTAAGAAGCTGTGTACCCTGTGCCAGTGCCTCGCACGTTACAAAGAGAGCCTTATGGGCTCCTCCCCTTCCCCCTCTCCAAATTGCCCTAGTAAGGCTTTTTCCTACAGGTCCTCCTGGTATCCAGACTTCATCTCTGCTACCTTCAGGCAACGATTATCTTTAGCCTGTCCTTCTGCAGGACAGCAGAATAGGGGTTACCACTGTACACAGTTGCAAAGGACATCAGGCTCCACAACACAGGAGAGGGCAGGAACAGCTTTTTCATGAGGGTTATTGTACATAGTCAGGAGAAGCGAATGAATCAGAGCAAACCATGCTCCTTGGGAGATGAGCACTTTTGAGAACACTATTGGCTAGAAAAGGTCTGGGTTTTTAACTTTAGTCATGTCAGAGCACTAACAGAGACAATCCCTTCCCCTCCCCAACTGGGAAAACATTTCCTGGAAAACATCCCTATTGTGCTCTGGAGCTCTCCACTTCCTTCCCTTTTTTGAAAGAGGAACACGTGCTTGGGCAGCAAGCCAAAGGACGGATGCAAGGGGAGGCACAGGCTCTCCCTTTAAGCCCAACTGTTCCAGACACTCCTCATGATAGGCAGTTTCGGGTGCTGAGAAGCACCAGAGGCAAAGAGAGCTCCCTCACTGGGAAGGTGTGTGTGGCAGCCTGGGAACACCTGACTGAGAACAGCTCTGGGCTCACTGCTGGCCTGGACCAGGGCACAGGAGGTATTGCTCAGTCAGTCAAGGAAATTGGGGGAAATCCATTAGGACAATTCCTAGCTGCAGGTGAACCCTCTTGTGGTTAATCCTGGCTGGCTCCAACAGCAACCTGAGCTAGGGTCACTTCCCAAGCTCCAGGGGGAGATAACCACACAGCTTCCAAGAGCAACATCAAATGCCCAAACCTCTGTACTGAACATTTTGACCGTCAACTCTCCAGCACGTCCTGCCCCAGAGATCTGAGCATGTCCTGCAGGAAACCCCAGGTTGGCACTTTCACCAGAGAGGGCAGAAGTCTGGCTACAGGGTGCAGGGGGGTAGATGCAGCTGCTGCCCAGCTGAGTTGCTGGCACAGAAAAACACCACACACCCTCCAAGACAGGCAGGAGGTGCTGGGATTGCAGCCAAGGGATTCTCCATGGGAAGGCCCCACTCTGGTTCTTCAGGCTGCCTACATTCTCTGTCACACGTGTCCCCAGTGAGCTACAGGACTTTCTCCTCACCTGCATAGATGAGGGGGTGGCCAGATCCTTGGCAGGAAGCTCCACTGAGGTCACAGCCTGTCCGCTGGCACTCTGAGCTGCGAGCAGGGTCAGCTTTCGGTGGCAGTAATCAATCAAATCCAGAATACTGTCCTCTGCTGACTCGCAGATCTCCTTCACAGCGACAAGAGTTTCACAGAGGAACAGTCCCCACAGCCTTCTGGGCGGTTGAACCTGCCTCTTACCTTGTAAAAAAACGTCGTCTCCAAGAGGTTAATGATGGAGGCTTCATGATGCAGCTGTGGGAGGAGAATGGCAAGAGTGAGGTAACAGTGGAGCAGGCACCAGCACCAATGACACAGGCACTGGGACAGGGAGAAAGGCTCTTCTGAGAAGCTGCTTGTGGCCAAAAACAAGTGCAAGAGAAAAATACAAGTGATGTGACCTTTAAAACAACTCAAATTCATGCAGTTCAAATTAATATTTATGCTAACATGCCTATCACAGTCTAACGTGTCGATGGAGAGCCATGATTCCTGGCAGGAAGGGCTCTGCAGGACAACCACAGCCCCTGGGCAAGCTGCAGTCCCCAGCACAAGCTGGGACAGTGCTCTGTATGGCTGTGCTTCTCCCAGCCCTTGGGACTAGGGCAGACAGCCTTGTCCAGGACCGGGAACCATGAGGCAACTGCCTCGAGCCAATCAGCTGCTCAGAGAAGCCCCAGCAAGGTGCTACCCTGGACTGAAAATGGGCTAAAACTTGCAAGCCTCAGGCAGACTTCCTTTAGGTCAAGGGCTGCATCCCTCTGCAGGGAAGCTCAGCTCCAGGGATCACTCCCTTGCCAACAACCACTGAAGGGACTGCTACTCTCAGGATCTTAGGAGGAAGAAGCTACAGAGGCACATAACCTTGGAGAGCCTCTGGCTAGAGAAGCCAGAGAAGAACAGTGCTCAGAGAGGGGCAAATAACCCCAGGGGTATCCTGCCTGGGAGTGAAGGCAGCACTGGGAGCTGCAAGCCAGGAGCACAGCTGCCTCCAGGAGCAGCTTTTGCTGCATCCAGCAGCTCCTGCAAGCCTCTGTGCTGGACTGGATGGGGTACAACCCTCCACACAGCCAAGCTTCCCTGGAAACGACTGCCTGTCCCTGCTGGGGGCAAGGACATGGGCTTATTGCTTGTGGCCTTGGGAAACCAGGTGCTTCCCACTGTGTCCCACTGTCCAGTATGACCTGGTGAGGTATAAAACCTCAGTTTTGAGACTTTCAGGGTGGCATTTATTTTTAAGCACAGCTGTGCCTGCCCAATTCCCAGGTTTGTTCCCACCCTCCCCTCTACTCACCACCACGTAGATAGGGAAGGTGCTTCTTGGCTTGAAGTCCTCCAGCCGGCACAGCACAGGAAAGACCTTGTGCTTCCAGATCTCCACAGAGATCAGCTCCCCAATGAGGACAGGAATCTAGACAGGAAAGGGATGGGGAAGCAAAGCCTTTCAGACCAGTGCTGCAGGGGGAACCAGTTTTGCTGCTGATGGTCAGCCACACTGGAGCCACCCAAAGGAGGAGGGTGCCTTGGGGCACACTCTGTATTCACCCAGCTCAGAAACCAACAGCTTCTCACAGCAAAACAGCAGGCAGAGAGCTCTGGAGCTGCACAGGGGGAAGGTGACCCTGAGGAGCCGGGCAGATCCAGGCCACCACACCCCCTGGTGCAGCCCAGCACACCATGGGGCTGAGACACCTCAGGTGTAGGGCAGAGATCGACAACTGGAAGGGCTGATGCATGAAAGAGACCAAAACAACCTCCAAAAGAGAAACCAGAGACCAGCAAGTAGAAATGCCACAGCTTGACCTTTAATTTTTTTTTTTTGAAAAAACACAACTGGCAAACCACCAAACATCTTTTCCAGAGATACAACAGATTCTTCACCATGTTATTCCAGAATTGCACACTGCCCACAGGACAAGCCCAGCTGGAGGCTGAGGGCCCAGTGTAGTGGCTCAGCATTGCACCCAGGGAGGCTCACCTTGGTGTGGCTGACCAGCAGCTCGGTGAGGAGTTGCTCCTGGCCCGCTGAGGCACTCAGGATGCTGTGCATGTTGAGCTTCTCCACACACTCATGCTGCTGAAGCCATCTGTGGGGCAGCCAGCAAGGACATTGGTGCCACAGACCTCACCCCCTGCCTCTGGGGCTCTGCTCTGCCCCTGGAGAGGGTCCCTCATGCAGGGAAACCTGCTCCTGGGATCCCCACACCTGCTGCTGTCCTCTGAGTCTGCGCTCCCTGGGGCAGCCCTGACCCCACTGTCCTCCTGCCTGCCCCAGCAACACCATGACTGGGGACACCACAGAACGGGGCAGGGGGGGCCCTCTCAATCACCCCTACCCACACAGACCCTCTAGAGACACCCCAGATCCAGCACTCTTCCTCATCCCTCTCCCCCTGGACCCTCCCATCTCTCCTGGTCATTCCAGGAAGGCTCCAGAACTGCAGCCCCTTCTCTTTCCCCATCCCACCCTGACTCTCTGGGGCCCCTTCAGAAACAGGACCCATCCTCTCTACCCTACACCTTCTGGCAACCCCTCCTTAACTCCACCC
>NW_008693503.1:3396-3724 GCF_000695815.1 Acanthisitta chloris | reverse complement strand
GGTTCCGCAGGTCGGTTTCCTTGTCCTTTCTTTTAATAATAGTGCCAATGGTGATTATCAGCAATCATATTTGTAATGGTAATAGCAACAGGCATAATGTAATATACTATTTGCGGAGTTCGTAGGATTTTTTTTTTTTATATTATATGCATCCCTCTAGAGAGAAAGAGGCGCGAGCATCAATCAGCTCAGGACAGCTTGATAAACAGGCAGAAGCACTTAAGTCGGGATCAAAAATCGCTAATCACCCGGCCGGAGGGGGTGAGGGTGTAGAAAAGTGCTTTTTGTAGTTGTTGTTTTCCCGAACGCTGGAGGCTTTACTCCCGTG
>NW_008693503.1:2814-3075 GCF_000695815.1 Acanthisitta chloris | reverse complement strand
AGCATCTATCCTTAACAACACACAGCTGCAGAGCTATGTGTACGGCAGCTTACGGGTATGTCTGCAGGACATCAAATCTCTGCGGTGGTGTCTAACAGCTAAGTGAGGATTGCAAGCTTGTTCCTACAGCCTGTTGATTCCCACCTCCAGGTGGATCCCCGGCTGCAGAGCCAAGATCATTGTGGGTTGAACCACTCCTTAAGATAAGTTCAAATCCCTCCGTTCTTTAGCGAGTCTAGTTGTTCATTTGGGGAATGGGGA
>NW_008693503.1:0-2576 GCF_000695815.1 Acanthisitta chloris | reverse complement strand
AGAGGAGAGGAGAGGAGAGGAGTCTGTTTTGAAAAATTATCCTGTCGTTTCTACACTTCTTAGGGAAAATTATCCCCTTTAAGTGTGTCTGGATAACATAACCACCCACCAAAAAGTAAATAAAAGTCATTGAAGCAATTCATATAACTTTTCGGTTTCCCCTGGTGAGAATAAGCGATCACAGCTGAAAAGGGTCGGTGGAATCCAGGGAAGAATGACCTGATGCTCCTCACATACCCGATTGTGATGAGCCAGTTGGTAGCATTCCAGCAGAGAAATCTCCACCTCGTTTTTGAGGTCGGACAAACTCACAGCTCCCTTTCCTCACCCACATAGAAACCACGGGGTTGTCATCGTGTGCCTCCCGCCGAGGGCATCCCGCGTGGCTCCGTGCACACACCAGAGCCCCCGAATCATAGATTCATGGAGTCATAGGGTCATAGGATGATTTGGATAGGACTGCAGTGGCAGTGGCATCTTACCGTATTTTAAAGACTTGAAGTCAAACATGCCCAGACAAGACATGTTTAGAAGTTCTCGTTTTATTACTTAAGCACATTTTATAATAACATTCCACTCATAGTTAAAAAACCAAACCAACAAACAAAACAAACAACTCCCCCAAACCCCCGAAACAAAAGCCAACAGCAACAGCAACAAACCTCTTCCAGAGAACACAGTAAACTTTCTATCCTCGTTTTTGAGACCATGCTTATTTCGTTGCCTGGAAAAGTGTCCCCTCCTCTAATATAGGCTTTGGCCAAGTAGCTTGAGTTTTTCGAATAACTAAAGCAAAAGTTACATATGCATTTTATATTTACCATGCACTTGAACCTATTTTATCTTGTGAAAAGGAAGACAAAATGTGTCCTGTTTAAGTTGATTTTTCTTCAGAGGGTGGCACGGACTGATCAAGCACCCCAATTCCAGCTCTCACTACCCTGATAGGCAGTTTTCATAGTGATCTACTCTGTTTTTCTCAAAAATGCAGGTGTACCATTTGTGAGGAGAGTTTGGGAGAGACAAAACCATAAGAGGAAAACGGAAATAGAATTAAGCGTTTCACTTGGCCAGAATAATTAAGCGGGATTTTGAGTGTTTTATCTCAAATTGCATGCCATCAAGCTCTTAGCAAGAATTTTTTTATCTGACAACGATGTCCTGTATAGCTGCACGGCTGGAACGCTAATAAATTTGGGAGTAAACAATTTTAACATCAGCTGTAATTTTAACGTCGGAGTAAACAATTTTAACATCCTCTGCCCCTTTAAATTCCTTTGAAAACTCTGAATACCTTGCCTTTACCTGCCATATATTTACATGTAAGTTTAACAAGAAATGAGTTTGAGAGCTACGTTTTGAAACAAGCATCTACATACCCCTGCGACTTGAAAAACTGCGGCAAATTCTCCCCCTTTAAAAATCAATTGCACCGGTTTCAATGGCTTTAGAACTAGTTTGGTGATGTTCCATGTTTAATAATCCACTTTTTATCCCGCCTGAATTCTTAGAGATCAACAGCAGCTGATGCGTAATATTACTGGGACTGACCTGCCCAGAAAGAGCTCAGCTAATTTCTGAAGTGATTAATCCATCATCATCACCATCATCCTAATACTCTGACGTTGACAGTACATCTAGGAACGGCTCTGAAGAATAAACCTGAGTGTGAGTGCGTCCAAAAAGATGCAGACACCAGAAAAAGGATGGCCCATACGAGAAAATTAGTACCTGTAAACAACAGCCGTAGTTATAGATAGGGTGAGAAAAAAAAGAATTGCAAATTCGGGAGCTTCCTTGTTCATTTTTACCTGCTTCAAGTAGTGGCACATTGCAGCAAGAATATGCAGACGGTTGTTCTAATGCCAGCCCTTCTGACAGTGGAATGAAGACAGCTCTAATATATGCTAGTTTCTGTTTTGAAAATAACTAAATTAAAAGGAAAATGTTTCCATACTCATTATGAATAGCATTATTGGAAGGATTTTATTTTGATAATTTAAGTAATAGCAATCTCAATGTGGTCTTGCTTATCTGGTTTTATTTATTATATTAATAATTTTGTATAAAACCAAATTCGGTACAAAATAAAGACAGTTGGGGAACATATAATGGGATGCTTAACAGTTTTTTTCTGTTTATGCTAAAACATCCAATATTTATTTTCATTTTAGTGCAATCTGGTTTAAAATATATTGTAACTCTTATTAGTTTCATTCAATATCATTAACACAACAACTCATTAAATTCCTTGGGTTTTTTGGGATATAGTATGTATCCCGAAATGCCTTGGTAAATATTAGTGCTGGGTAATTTTCTGTCCGTTTAACGGCGAAGCCTGCTCTAAATAGCTGTATGGCAAATCATAATTTGCCGTCGTTTGCATTACAGAGGGAAGAAGGCTTAGGATGATGCCATCTATGGCGTGCAAATTGCGCGCAAGTCGTGATGGATGTCGCAGTAGCATCTTTGGGGATGTACCCGACTGGTACTGACGCCAACAATTCTCGATAAACCTTTGGGAGAAAATCGCCAAAGAAAGGTCCGGCCAAGGAGTAAGAAGGGCGATCGGTACA
>NW_008693502.1:309-849 GCF_000695815.1 Acanthisitta chloris | reverse complement strand
TTGTGCTCATTCCCACCTTTTCTCGGCCACCATTTTTGCGCCCTTTCCCGCCTACTTCCGGCCGTCATTTTTGCGCTCATTCCCGCCTTTTGTCGGCCGATATTTTTGCCTGTTTTCCCGCCTTTTTTTTATGTGCCATTTTAGCTTGTTTTCCCGCCTTTTTCGGCCGCCATTTTTGCTCCTTTTCCCGCCTTTTTCGGACGCCATTTTTCCTCGTTTTCCCGCCTTTTTTCGGCCGCCATTTTTGCTCGTTTTCCCGCCTTTTTTCGGCCACCATTTTAGCTCGTTTTCCCGCCTTTTTCGGACTCCATTTTTGGCGCTCTTTCCCGCCTTTTTTGGCCGCCATTTTTACTCGTTTTCCCGCCTTTTTTTGGCCGCCATTTTGGCGTGCTTTCCCGCCTTTTTTCGGCCTCAATTTTTGCGCTCGTTCCCACCTTTATTCGGATGCCATCTTTGCAGGCTTTCCCGCCTTTTTTCAGCCACCATTTTAGCGCACTTTCCCGCCTTTTATCGGCAGCCTTTTTTGTTGGGTTTCCCTCC
>NW_008693502.1:0-217 GCF_000695815.1 Acanthisitta chloris | reverse complement strand
CCCCCCTTTTTTGCCCCGCCTTTTTTCCTCTTTTTCCCCCCTTTTTTGGCCCGCCATTTTAGCTCGTTTTCCCGCCTTTTTTCGGCTGCCATTTTTGTGTCCTTTCCCACCTTTTTTCGGCCGTCATTTTTGCGGGCTTTCCCGCCTACTTCCGGACGCCATTTTTGCAGTCTTTCCCGCCATCTTTGGACGCCATTTTTGCGCGCTTTCCCGCCTT
>NW_008693501.1:62505-68034 GCF_000695815.1 Acanthisitta chloris | reverse complement strand
CAGGTGCGGACAGGAGTTGTCTCCCGCCCTCGCCGTGCCTAGGAGCACTCGCCGGGCGCGTTCCTCGCACCGCCGAGTTTATCCCGAGCCACGCAGAGCCCTCCTGACAGCCACAACGGCTTTGAGGCTGAACCTTCCCCTCCCAAGGGAACATCATTTCATTCTGTGTGTGAGGTGTGTGGTTTATCGGAGGCCAGTGCTGCAGCATGTGCATTTATTTATTTAACTGCAATCGAGTGTCCCATCTTACGCCCTTTAAAACCCATGCCAAGGGTTTCATTGGCTCAGAGGGGACAAGATCGATTCATCCCAGTGTTCTGTGTTGCTGTTTAATTCGATCTGATAGAATTTACTACTAGACCTCTTCGGGAGACTTTGGAATGGAGACACTCTGAGGACCAAACTTTATCTTACTTCTGATGTCATATATATACTGGATATGTTTAATTGCCTTTGATCTTTCACAAAATCCACTTGAGCTGTAGTTTAGTGTACAGGCTTTTGATTCAGAAAGGTCAGTGCAGAGACTCCTTGTGGAGTTGTATTGCTATAGTAAATGTTTCCATTAATTTCCTATTTATTTTTTTATGAGAAAAATGAACAGATCTACGTCAATATTTTGAAGTTTTGCCTACAGGAAATGATGGCAAATGCCATACATTGTTCCATAAAATTCAGTTGTGGAGTCCGAAGTGAAATGTGCTTGGCTGTATTTCTGGAAGGGTAGATCCTTTATTAATGAGCTGTAGTCTCCAATGAGCTTCAGCTATTTAATAATGATTTGTCCAATTTAAAGAAGAAAGGCAATGGGATTCTGCCCTCTGCTTTTTTGCTGGTTTGTTTTTCAACTAAACTTAGTGCTGCTGCTTTGTCCTAGCAGATAACTCCTGTCATCTTGAGTCTCAGCATTACAGAAAGGGAAATTTGCATTCCTTAGGCAGTTTAAAATACAATATCCCACGGTCTGGCTTGATGTCCAGGTAGTCTTCTCTTGTGAGAGGCAGGGTCTGCATGAAAGGCTTATTACACCTGCAGCATTTGTGTTGCAGGGACAGGGTCTCATCTGGTCAGGATTTTGTGACCATCCAACAAGATAACAACCTGTGGTTTTCATATCTTTAAATTGTAGTTGAGCTTGGATGTTACAGAGGACACACACGTAAGGAAATCCTTAATGGGGAAAGTTACTTGCAAATTTTTTGGAGAAGTTGGATTTTCTATATTTTACCATAAATTGCCAGGCTTTTAGGAAGCCAGTTCCCTAGCCATTATTGCAGATATCATGTAGTAAATAAAAACACATAGCTTTCTATCCTTTTTCTGGGTTTGATTGAATAGCACTTTGGTGAACATCATCTGTTCTGTTGTCTGGTTTTGTGAGGGTTGTTACCCATCTGAATTTGACAGAAAGCCAAGTGACATGCCCTGAGAATCACATTTTTGTTTTTATGGTTAACAACTGCAGTTCTTTTCCCCTTGCTAGTGCTAATGGGTGATTCTGGGGCAGTGAGTCTGCTGGAGCAGAGTGGGTCTGTGAACCTGTTTGTTTGGCCTTTTGACTGATGGCACAATTTTATCCTGGAAATCAATGCAATGTACTTGATCCTTACAAGGTTCATTACAGTGAAAGAAAGTCTGAACTAATCTGCTTTTAAAAAAAGCAGCAGGGGAGAATAATCCTCCTTGGAGCTGCTGATACAGCTGATTGCTGAGCGGTCCTGGAGACAAGAATGCAGAACTCTGTACTAAACAAAAGATGGTAAAAACCAGGCTAGAATCAGGCTTTTTCAGGCTGATATGGAAGAGCAGAACTGCTTCTCTTTCTCCCTTTACATTGGTCTTTCACAGCTCAGCTGCCTTGAAGAGAGCTGAAGTGATTCTGATGATATATATATATGTATATATTTCAGACATTGCTGTAGATTTGCTGCCTGGGGCTTAAATGCAAATGACACTATTTTACTAATTAATACCTTTCATTTTAGGTAATGTGGTCTATAAAGTGGGACATGCCATTATGGGCTTTTTGGTTAGGAAGGAAACTGCTAATTGTGAAGTGTAATGGCAGAGAGCCAAGGTCACTTCTATCAGACTTCAGTCCTGCCCAGATCTTTGGACCAATATGTTCGAATCACACCAGGGATCTGTTTCTGGGAGAGTTTTAATTAACCTTAGAAAGCAGAGCAGGGTCAACCTCTATGTGCCTGTGGTGCCTGTGTTTTGGTTCTGCACCTTGTGCTTTGGGGATTTCTCTGCATAGATGGTATTTTCTACATCAATGAATGTTGTTTAGCACTTTGGCCAAACTCTGGGGAGAGGGTTGTATTTCTTTATCTGGTCTCTGGTTTTTCTTTTCTCATAGTTTATCACAGACTTGGTCTATCCAGATTTCTTAAAGCCGGTGTGAGAGGGGCTGAGCTGAGAATGAACTGGCACTGGTGCTGCTCCTAAAGTTGTCCAAGACCATTATTCAGCAACACCACTGAAATACTGTAGGTGTTTTAAGATATGTGGTGTACATCTTCAGTATTAGAGATCTGGAAGTGGCTTGTACCTACCAATACATGTTTGAAAAATATTTGGGATTCTATCAATGTATAATGGTATGTGACCTTTGGTAAGCGAGTTAGTGACCCAGTGTTGCTGTTTCAGCCTGTAAAAAAAAGACAATAGTATTTTTCTAAATGGTATAGTGTGTTTTGAGATGCTCACATTAAGGATGCTATGTAAATGCAGAGTGTGGTATTAGACATTCTAAAAGGGCCTGACTGCTGAAAGAGCACACTGGAAGAATGAAGGAAAGGAAATCCAGCAAGCATGTGCCTCCCCAGGGGATAGAGCAGGAGACTAAGAGTGGTTTATAATGGTAGGCACATTACACACAAGGTTATAATTTATTGGCTCCTCTGTTTCCATTACCACTGTCGAATTGCTTGGGGAATTCAGGTTCTGTCAAAGTAAATGGCTCCCTTAGATTGTTGAGGCATTATGGTAAATCTGTCTTCTTTACCGAGTGTGGAGTTTGGGGTAGTTTTTTTTTTCCTAAAATTATTGCAGTTTATCACTTAGAATTTTTTTTTCAGGAGTTCTCAAGATCTAATAGCCAGCTAAATGCATGCAAGCCTTTAGTAATTTCCTCCTAAAACAGGCATCTCCCACTCCAGGTGCAAGGCTTATTGCTCGCTTGCTCGTAATACAAACTGAGAACAACATTTGCATGAAAAAGAAACAACTAGAAAAACAAAACGTGTCTCTCCTTTTTCCCAGAAGAGAGAACATGGCTGAAGTGACAGAGAAGCGTGTGGTGCGTTGCCAGATGGGATATAGGTAGAGGGTAAGATGTGCACATCAGGAAAATGATGTGTCAGCGTGCTTGAGTGAAGTGATGGATGGGCTGTGATTTCCCTGTGTTGCACTGGATGCTTCTCCCATGTATCAGCTTTGCAGAGCGATTTCACCTTTGATGGCTGCTGTTTCCTAGCCCTTGGCTTTGTCGGAATTTTGCAAGCAGAGGGAGCAGTGCTAATTTGCTCTCCAGGCTTTTCAACTGTCCTGTTTGTAGAAATTCTCTAAAAGAGACATTGAGTCACTGTAGAAGAGTCCTGCTTCATCCTTGTCTGCCTGCAGCAGACTGAACATGAGTAGACCTTGCGGTACTTCCCCACCATTCTGTTCATTTCCTTCTTTAATAGATTGTATCTCAGGTGAAGATCACAGGATCACAGAATCATAGAATTTAAGGGTTGGAATGGACTTTAGAGATCATCCAGTCCCAATCCCCTGCCCTGGGCAGGGACACCTCCTCACTACATCAGGTTGCTCAAAGCCTCATCCAACCTGGCCTTGAACTTCCAAATGCCCCCCTGCCACCACGTCCCTGGGCAACCTGTGCCAGTGTCTCATCACTCTCACAGGGAAAACCTTTTATATCATATCTAACCTAAACATCCACTCCTTGGGGAGCCCACCCTGAGTTACACAAGAGGAAGCAGACGGACTGTGGTGTTTCTATACATTCATATACATTGTAGTATCACTGGATTGTGTAGGGGACACACTTCATTTGGCTTTTTAATGGGTGTATTTCCACGGACAGGAGCAACTCCAGAGGAGCATGCAAAGTTGCTAAGAGCACTGGAGCATCTCCACTATGAGGACAGGCTGAGGAAGTTGGGGCTGTTCAGCCTGGGGAAGAGAAGGTTGTGTGGAGACCTCAGAGCACCTTCCAGGATCTGAAGGGGCTCCAGGGAAGCTGCAGAGGGACTCTGTGTTAGGAGCTGCAGGGGCAGGACAAGGGGCAATGGGGACAAATTTAAAGAGGGAAATTCAGACTAGATAGTAGCAAGAAGTTTTTGCTGTGAGGGTGGTGATCCACTGGCCCAGGTTGCCCAGGGAGGCTGTGGCTGCCCCAACCCTGGCAGTGTTCTGAAGCCTTGAGCAACCTGCTCTGGTGGGAGGTGTCCCTGCCCAAGGCAAGGGTTGGGGCTGGATGATCTGTAAGGTCCATTCCAACCCCTAAAATTCTATGATTCTATGTACGTAGACCCATGAACCTCCCTTACTTTTGTTCACTCTGATTTATTTGCTTGTGATGCTGTAGTTTGGCTGATCAACGCCTGAACTTTGTCATAAAGCCATCCAAAAAGGAGTGATGTTCCATGTGTCAAAAGCTCCCATCTTGAGGATTTTTCTTTTTTAGCTGATGGCTAAAAATGTGTTTGGACACAGGAGATTAACTACGATACTAAAGGATATTGTGAAAAACATAGCCAGGAGTGTTTAAAACCCCAGGAATTTAAGCTGTCCTGACAGAAGTGAGAGTACACAGGAGAGGGGATTTCTGAGGGGCTGAGTCAGAAAAATTCATCATTCAGTGAGCTCTTCACTCTTTTAAAAATGTGTCATTTGCAGGGGTCATCTTCATGTCCATTATTTTTTCCAGAAAGAGAGTATTTTTACTTATCTTTGGGTGATGATGTTGACTTTTAGCTTGCAAGCTAGAAATATGCATGATGGACCTGGTGTAACCCAAGGGGACCAGTGTTGACAGTGAACTTTTCCTTCTGGATTGGCATGGCCAACAGTGGCTCAGTTACACCTAGAAACGTTGTGGGGCAGTGGAGAGGGCTTTGTGCCACTAGCCCCAGACCCTCCCCATTAGCTTGTGTCAGTGTGACATGCTTCTGTGGGACTTCTCTTGCTGTCAAACGTGAATGCTAAGTTTAATCCCTGCGCGTCATCCTTCTGAATGATTCATGACAAATGCTGGTAGTGCTTAGCAAATGACAGTGTTCGGTAGCTGGTTACTCAAGGACAGATGGATAGGCTTCCACAACTCAGCCCTAAAGATCTTGTGCACATTTTAACCCTGACAATTTTCCCCTGCCTCCATTAAGTCTGATTCTCTCCCTCTACTCTGCTCTCCTGAGACCCACCTGGAATACTGCACACAGTTCTGGTGCCCTCAATGTGGAAGGACAGGGAACTGTTGGAGCAACTCCAGAGGAGGCCACGAAGTTGCTAAGAGGA
>NW_008693501.1:58849-62239 GCF_000695815.1 Acanthisitta chloris | reverse complement strand
TGGCAGTGTTCACAGCCAGGTTGGATGAAGCCTTGAGCAACCTGTTGTGGTGGGAGATGTCCCTGCCCAGGGCAGGGAGTTGGGACTAGATGATCTCTAAGGTCCATTCCAACCCCTAAAATTCTATGAAATCTCTGCTGTTTACTGTTTGGGAAGACAGTGCTGCTGTGGTTTTAAGACGTGCAGAACGTGGTCATTGACCTCTGGCAAGCTGCGTGAACTTTCTGAGCTTCACATTTCGCAGCTGAAAACCTGCCCCAGCAGCACTCACTCACCCTCATGTGCTTTGCAATCTTAAGAAGGAAGCTGCCCTAGAAACACAGAGTCGTTACTAGAGAGCCTGGGATTTAGGGAGATTAGGAAGTGTCGATAGTATACACTGAAGCTCTGAAGCTACGAGGGTTGTTTTCTGCTGTTGAATGGGGTTTGGCAGAGATGCTACACTTTGTTCGCAGGGAGCATCAGTGCAGGGATGCATATGGGCTGTAACAGGACACTGTATTCCTTGTTTCTAATCTTATCTGTTCGTGTTCAGGCAGACTCCAGGTGCTGGCTGGGTGCCCAAGAGGTCAGGCAGGCTGCAGGCTCTGGCTGTTAATGCTGGGTGCCTGCACTTGCAGGTCAAGGGGAGGCTACTTGTTCTCTTTCTAGACAGAGCCGTGCCCATGCTATCAATAAGCTACCACATAAAATGCTACAGCAATACTTTTTTTATGCCATGGAGGATTTTTTTTCCTCTGGGAAGGTATTTTCTTATAGTGTAGAGTTATTTTTGTCTTCTGTCTCAGAATTCTAGGTTAATAATCTCATTGTAGTTTCAGTTTGAATAGTCTGTCTGGGTACTTCTTGAGTTTTGCATTGTTGTATTTATATTGTCCCCTCTAATTTCATTATTCTGTTCGATATTTCATGCTGTTTCTGTTAAGAAGCACTGCTTAAATTTCAGATAAAAAGCATAGTTCCCTCTTGCACTTCAATAACCCACCTGTAATGTCTTTAACTGTGGGATACCACTTTCTTTCCAAGACGTAGATCACTCTTCCTTAGGAGCCTTTCCTTAAGCTTCAGAAGACATTATAACTAATATTTCACTCTGATTAATGTCTGTTAGAATTGCAGCATTGTAATTGCTGACCTCTACAGCACTGGATTCATTCAGTGTTCAGGGACTTTGTGACTTCTGCAGCCCAAAACTGCTCAGGATGCACATGGTTTCAGCTTGCCAGCATTCACTCATCACGTCTCAAGCTGAATTTTCGCAAGCATTTTCAACGTGGTCTTGTTAAAATCTGATATTTTACAACAGGTTTTCCCAATCTGGGCTAAGCTGTCATGGGAAGAACCCAAGATTAGTTCTAACAGGACATGAGAGCCTGGACAAAGATAAACTATGGGATTTGAGAAAGCTGCATGACCTTGGCCTTGCCCAGCTCCCCCAGCAGCTGTGCTCCTGCAGCTGGGGAGGGAGTGACATGGAAACACAGTGCCAGCTGCAAGCTACCTATTTATCCCTACTCTTGCAGCAAACCAAACTGCTTCAGATGAGGCTGACTGGTACTTCGGCTGGAAAGTTACTGGTCTGACCATGATGCAAAAAGAAACAAAAAAGAGTGAAAAAATGAGAATAATTTCTTTCTAGTCCATCATACAGATGTGCCTGGTTCTCCCCACTTCCCAGCCCCACATCCTCTCCCTTCTGCCAGTTTGGATTCCTGTGACAGCTTGAGCCATGCCTTTTCCTGACTGTATGGGGTGGTGGGGGGGGTGCTGATGTGCTAGTTTTACTCACTTGGCTCCATTACTGTCTTCCTCAGCAGTAATGTTAAACTCGTTACCTCCTCTTTGTGGGAAGTTTTGCTTATGTTACTAGAGCATTGCTGAGAAACCTTTAAAATTGTTTGAATAGCTTTGAAACAACCAAAAAAACAACCAACCCAGACCATGTGCCGAATAATTTAATCTAATTGCCTTTGTATGTAATTTGAAGGTTTTTATTCACTTAGAAAGATCTGACATTAATTTAATGATACGTGTACACGAGATGCCTCTTAGTTCAGGGGAAGGAGAGAAGGAGGGAATATTACTTTTGGTATTAAAAAGACATTTTGTTTTCAAAAGCAGAGAGAAAAATGTAAAACATCTGGAATCAAGAGCACTTTCTGCTCAGTCTTTTAAACATAACTTCCACTGGGTCCACAGAACTTGCTGCTCACTCTTAGCTGAGATCACCTGTGAACTCAGGCGATGGGCTGATAAATATCTGCCCAAAGGAGCTGGTGGAGCTGTACCTCTCCTCTCCCTCTCTTCTGGGGGTCACCAGAAGAGCTTGACTGCTAGCACTAGGCTCAGCCTTTCACATCTACAGACCAGCTGTTGAGGGGTTAAACAGCAAAAACCACGCTCGGGTTTGTCTTAGAACTGGTTTCTGGCACTTTCCAAGCATGGGTTGGCCCCAGCCAAAGTTTGGCTTCTTGTCCTGTGGGAGCAGTTGGGATTTTTGGTGTGACTGGTCTGTTTGCATGTGGTTGACCGAGGGCAGAGGTTTCTGAGGGACACACGTCCTCGTGAGTGCTGTAAAGCTGTTTCTGCAGCAGGTCTCCATCTCGTCCTGTTTTGGAAGTGGGAAAGCTTAGCTGTCTGGTTCACAGCACTGGGTGCCAGGAGAGGGAAGGCTGTGGGAGTCACTAATGAAAAAAAGAGAGAGATGGAACTGTTTTCTTTTGCCATGGTGATCACACAATATCATTTGACTCAGTGATGCTGAGGAATTTTTGTCAGCGATGAGACAAAGGTGCAAAGCTTTGCAGTGTTCAGCCTCATTGTGTTTTGAAGGCACCTTAAGGATTTGTGGTGGGGAGGAATTTGTCCCTTGTGTTGGCTGTCAGCAGGACTATGATTTATCAGACAAGTGGAACTAGTGCTGTATATGGTTAAGGAGTGCCTTTCTGTGCACAAAAATGGTATTTACGAGAAGAGGCTGCTTCTCAGTCGATGCTTAGAGTGTCTTTCTGCCGCTACAGCAACAGGCAGGAGAGTCTGATTATTCAGGCAATTTTGCATGATATTTTTTCCCCAAATTTTTTACAAATCTGCTCCAAACCGATATGAATTAGCCACTGCTATTTTTAGAATGGCCTGCTTGCAGGAGATAGCAAACCCCAGTTTTACTTTCAAGAGAAAATATTTTAACAGAAGGCTGGCAAGATTGTTATCAAAATGCTAATGATCATTTCTCCTACAGTCTCAGTTATTTTCAGAGGGAGGACTAGAATAGACACATAATCTGAATAATATTGATTTTAATACATATTGCTGTCTCATTAAGCTCTTACAGTCTTTCCCTTCCTGGACAAAAGTTCATTAATTGCTGCAGCTGATGTGTCATTAGAG
>NW_008693501.1:51655-58831 GCF_000695815.1 Acanthisitta chloris | reverse complement strand
GAGAGATCTAAAACTCTGACTGTGCAGTTGTGGGTGGAATTCAGGTGAAGGTGTTGTGATCTTAAGCAAATCAAGAGGACTCCGGTGTGTTTGTGGTGCTGCCTCCTGATTGCTTTCCATGCAACAGCTACACGTCAGCCAAACACAGGCACTATCATATTTACTTTACTCAATGATCATTTCTGTAAATATTATTGAGCATGTTTATTTGTGGATTAATTTCAAGCTAATTCCAATCAGAAGCTCCTTGGTGACTTCCTATAAAAAGACATGATTTTATGAATTTGCTTTTTTAGTTTCTAATCTAATTTTGAAACAGCTTTTAGCAGGTTGCCTCTTTCCTGGCTGCCTTCTCACATGTTTCGAAGTACTTTCATGGCAAGTTTGTGATATTGTCATCCCTATAAGCAAACCAAGACATTTTCATTTCCAATAACAGTAATCATTCGTGAATTCGCAATTGTTTTAACACAGTAAAGTAGAAGGAAGAATTTGTTTTGATTGATTGCATTTTGATTGACTTCAGTTAACTATTATTTGTCTGTAAATAACCTACCCACAAATACATGTATGTGTGTGTAATAAATGTATCTCCCTGAATGTACAGGGGTTTTGACAGTAGAGCCTGTTCTTGTGTCCATATCTGATTCACTAAATTGTGCATTATTATCATCATGTGCCAGAGAGGCTTGAGTGTTGTTGGTCCCAAAGGGACCTGTCAGTGCTGGTGGCACAGCTCAGTGGGAGCCAAGAGTGTGCACAGGTGGCCAAGGAGGCCAAGGGCATCTTGGCCTGGCTCCAGCAGAGTGTGGCAGCAGCACTAGGGCAGTGCTCATCCCCCTGCACTGGGCACTGGGCACTGGGGAGGTCCCAGCTCAGTGCTGTGCTCAGCTTTGGGCACTCACTGCCCAAAGGCCATTGAGGCACTGGAGCGAGTCCAGCCAAGGGCAATGAGGGCAGCAAAGGGCTGGAAAACCTGTGGGATGAGGAAGGGCTGAGGGAGTTGGGTTTGTTTAGCCTGGAGAAGAGGCTCAGGGGTGACCTCCTGTCTCTCTGCAACTCCCTGCCAGGGTTGGAGAGAGGTGGGGGATGTGTGTCCTGCCATGGCTGCAGGGAGAGGACTAGAGGAAATGGCCTTGAGCTGAGCCAGGGCAGAGTCAGATTGGATGTGAGGAGAAATGTTTTCCCTGTTGTGGTGTTGAGGCACTGGGATATTGCCCAGGGAGGTGGTGGAGTCACCATCTCTGGAAGTGTTGAAGGGGCATCTGGATCTGGCACTGGAGGATCTGGTTTGGGGTTTAGGGGTTCCAGCAGTGACAGGTTAATGATTGGACTGGATGGTCTCAGAGGTCTCCTCTAACCTTGATGGTTCCATGATTCTGTGTTGTGTCGTGGCACAGTGGCTGGTTCTGCTGCATCTCCGGACATGTATCCATGGTGACTCCCTGTGACATGGCATGATTCCTCAAGGGGTCCTAGCTGTGCACATGCACAACCTCCTCTTGCACCCTGAGAAAACACATCTCTGTTGCCGTGTGAGGGAGAAGGGTTCTCCAGCAAAGGGTTGGCTGGACAGGAGGTGGGGGAATGGGTACTACCCTGCTGCAAGGCACCTGTCCCTTGAGGATGCTGAGACGTGTCGTGACCAACTCTTCTGATCCTCACTGCTGAGCCTCCTTGTGATTTTGTGCTCAAATGTCATGAGATGAGACACAGAAATAGCACAGGCTTTCCTGGCAGAAGCATGAGCTGCAGCACGTTGAGTGGGCAGGATGCATCAGTGCCGGGGCTGGAGCTCCTCGGTGGGCTCTGTGTGGTGAGGGGGCAGCACCATGGAAGAGGCAGACGTGGAGAGCTTTGTGTTGAGTCCAGAGCATCTTGTTTTTCAGCCAAGAGTTTTTGTGTGAAGAACCTCGTTCTTTCACAAGCTTAATTTCTAAAGCAAATCATAAAAAACCCTTGGAAGATGCAGTCATACACACACGTCATAAAATATTGTAAAATAATAGTTGACAACCATGAGATGAAATTTTTTTGCTTATTCTCTTCTTCTGTGTAGGTAATCACGGTCTTAGTGGAAAACATCTGATTATTTATATTTCACAGTCATGCAACAATGTCAAATCTGAACCAATCACACCTTTTTAATAATCAGTAAATACTTTTCTGAAAGGAAAGTTTGGTACCTTTGATCTGTATTGTAGAAAAGAAAACTTGTTTTTTCCTAACTTGAATTTTATCTATTCCTTTGATAAACACAGGACTTCCTTTTATATGCAGTCAGCCTCACCTTTATCTCAGTGTATACTTCCGTGGTGGTCACTACTGTTAAAAATAATGAAGCACACTTTAAAGAACACTGTGTAGGTTTCAGCATCTGTAATAACATTGTTCAGCCAGGGAGAGGTAATTCTGTGCTTATTAACAAATAAAATCTCAACAGCCAGGGTTGAATGGCCATCTCCCACTCATTCCTGGCCTCTAAAACCAGGAAGCAAGTAGCTGAGGGGAAGGTTGGTGTCTTCCTCCCTTTGTCTTGCCAGCAATGCACTACATGTACAGAGGTGTTGAGAGCTACTGGGTATTTGCTTTCCAGTTTCTCTACTTCTAATGTTTGTTTCAGACAAATTGTATACTGTTGAAATCACTGTTGCTAAAATTTGGTTTTGCCTATTCTGTTTTTTTAAAAAACACAAAATATAGCATTGAATTTGCTGTCTTGGGCAGTGTGTAGAGCTGAGAGAGGAGCCCTGTCTACCCCCAGAATGAGAGTGAGAAATGGGTTTGGTACCTCAAGTCACCATGGTTGTCTGGGGGGCTCAGAGGGTTTGTCATGCTCTTCGTGCATCTCCCCACCCAAATGTCTCACCCACATTTAAAATGTTGCAAATAGGAACCCCAGAAGCAAACTGCTTTGTTAGTAGCACTGGGAAGGATCTGTGTCATTATCTCCTTCTTGCAGTGCTTCATTGCCAATTGAAGATATCCAGCAATCAGGAGAGGGCAGGAACAGCTCATCCAGGAGATGGACTCTGTCCTGTCCCCCTGCCCTTTCCACATGCATTTTCACTCTTCAGTGGGCCAGGGCACCTGCCTGTGCTTCCACTCCTGCTTGTTGAATGACTACCTGGGAGGCTGTGGCTGCCCCAACCCTGGCAGTGTTCACAGCCAGGTTGGATGAAGCCTTGAGCAACCTGGTGTGGTGGGAGGTGTCCCTGCCCAGGGCAGGGGGTTGGGACTAGATGATCTGTAAACTCCATTCCAACCCATAAGATTCTATTATTCTATTCTATGATTAACTTCCCTAATTTGCACATCTTCTCCAGCCTGTATTGCAGAATTCAGCTTTCAGGATGAGCATTGTCACTTTTTTCTGTGCAATGGGCACAGAGAAGGACACACAAGATGAGCTCCTTCCACGTGGATGATTAAATGCTTCATGAGTCACCAGTGATGCTAGTGGTCAGGGACCCTGGGAGAGGGTTGTGCTCTGCAGTAGCTAATGACAGGATGACTGTACCGTGTATAGTCATACTGAAAAGCAGCACAGGGCTGGGCAGAAAATGGGAGAGGATCATTTTGGATGTTTGGTTTCCTGTGGGAGTAGGGCTTGTGTGATAGCTTAACCTTAAAAATATGAGGGGAATGCTTAGGGAGAACTTGCCCTGACAGCATTGTATGTTGGCATTCAAGCACAGTCAATAATAATGCTAATAAGATTTGGAGACCATGTTGGACTTTCTTTGTTGAGTCTTTCTTCCTCACTCTCCAAGCTCAGGAACCTCTGCTGCACCAGGGACATCTTGTTACATATTTATCACTGAATTAAAACTCCCTAGGCTCACCTTGCTTTGGCCACTCTTCACGTAGGCCACCACCTGCTTAGCAAACAGAGGCAGGGCAGCTGTCTCCTGCCCATGAACATGGAAGGAGTTTTGGGATTTTGTTAGATTTTATACAAAATAGAAGTTTAAATTCTGCCACTTGTGCTCAGGTGGCCAAGAAGGCCAATGGCATCCTGGCCTAGATCAGGAACAGTGTGGTCAGCAGGACCAGGGAGGGGATTCTGCCCCTGGACTCAGCACTGGTGAGGCCACACCTTGAATCCTGTGCTCAGTTCTGGGCCCTCAGCTCAGGAGGGACATTGAGGGGCTGGAGCAGGTCCAGAGAAGAGCAACGAGGCTGGTGAAGGGACTGGAGCACAAGTGGCATGAGGAGAGGCTGAGGGAGCTGGGGGTGTTCAGCCTGGAGAAGAGGAGGCTCAGGGGAGACCTTCTCACCCTCTGCAACTCCCTGACAGGAGGCTGGAGTCAGGTGGGGGTTGGTCTCTTCTCCCAGGCAACCAGCAGCAGGACAAGAGGGCACAGACTCAAGCTCTGCCAGGGGAGGGTTAGATTGGCTATTAGGAAGAGATTTTTTGTGGAGAGAGTGCTCAGGCATTGGAATGTGCTGCCCAGGGAGGTGGTGGATTCATCATCTATGGAAGTGCTCAATAGGCATTTGGATGTGTCACTTGGGGATATGGTTTAGAGGCGATTATGGTTGTACTACATTGATGGTTGGACTAGATGGTCTTGAAGGTCTCTTCCAATCTGAATGATTCTGTGATTCCCTCAGTGATACCACTCAGGTCGTGCTGAGTAGTTTCTGTACTAGGATGCTGCCCTGTCACAGGAGCTTTTTCTGTTTAATCTGATAACTTGAGAATGAATTCATATGGTTATGGAGGTTGTGATGAAATTGAGGTGTTTTTTTTACAATCTTGGATGTAGGAGAAGCATATTTAATACTTTCCATAGGTATCGAAGGGAGACTTTTTGTTGCTACAGGGGATGGCTTGGAAAGAGTCTGAGGTCACATTTAAAATGAGAGAGAGCAGTAAGCTGGGTAGACTTGGGTTTCCACGACAGGGGATGGCTTGGAAAGAGTCTGAGCTCACATTTAAAATGAGAGAGAGCAGAAAGCTGGGTAGACTCGGGTTTCCACATCTCTTCGGATGGTTTTGATGAACATGGCTTAAGGGCTTTGGATTCCTCAAATCAGTGATTCCTGTTCAGTGCTGATGAAATAAATAGCAACCAAACACTGAACAAAGTCTATGGTCAGCCTGAAGTTGTCTGATTAGAGTGTCAACTCAGAGGAGTTGGCTGTGAGCAAATAAAGACTGGACTGAATCTCAGGTAAAACAGTAAATGTTACTTTGGGATTTTTGTTGTTTTTTTCTCCCCCTGAAGAGTTTCCTTGGCTGATGAAGTGCATTAAAAGATGCTTCTATAGCAATATTTCACTTTTTGATGTCATGTAGCTGCAGACCCAAGAAAGTGATAGTATGGGGAGATCATGACCATTATAGTGTTCAGTGGCCGAGCTGTTTAGTAGCTTTGTCTGAATGAGCTTCAAATAAACACCATTTTGGGTCTTGTAGCTTTTTTCCAGTAATTAATGAGGGAATGTGAATAATCTGCTACTTGGCAGATCTGCTCTTTAGGACTCTGACTCACTTTGGTGGGAGGTGTGAGAAATCACTACTGTAGTAAGTAGCAATATCGTAGCACCTCAGTAGAGCCATTTTTGAGAGTGTTGCTGGAAGGCAAAAGTCTCCTGCCTAAGAAGAAAAACTCAAGAAACATCATTCAAATAGCTTTGCCTCATTGACCCAGTGCAAATATTATTCAGGATAATGGTTTGCACTGATGGAGTTGCTGTGTTACTTCGCTTTAGGTTTGTCAGGTGTTACTATTTTCTGCTCTGCATGGCATGAATAGATTTGCTTTCCCCCTCTTATTTCATGTATTTACTTTCTTTGCACATGCAAGAAGCAAAAGGAAACAATTTTGCCAATGACAAAGGTCTCACATGGAGGCTGTGTACCTGCCACCATGTTTCCCATGGGTTCAGGATGTGGAGGGGTTTTGCTGTTGTTCCATTGAGGTGTGGGAGGATCCATTATGTTTTCACTCAAGCTTGATGGGAGGTGACGCCTCGGGAAACCCTCAGGGCCCACTCTGTGCCCTTGTGGTGTCCTGTGCCACCTTGTTGCTCTCAGCCACCTGGGCAACAGCAGGCAAAGTGTCCCCACTGCCATTGCCCCTGTGACCCCTTGACATTGTCTCTGCCCCATTGCCATCACCCCTTGGGCCCAGGATCCTCTCTGCATGGGCAGCAGGCTGCCTGTGTTGGAGAGCGATTTCTGGGCAACTCCTGATGCTCCCTATGCGTTTGGCATGTGAGTAGAGGTGCATCAAATTAATGGTCAATGTCCAAGTGGAGATCAGTAACACATGGAGCTCCTCAAGGTTTTCTATTGGCACAAGTGCTGTTCAATATCTTTATTAATAACTTGAAGGGATTGAATGCAAGTTTGCTGATGACATCTCAAGCCAAGTGGCACCACTGATGTGCTTGAAGGAAGGGTTGACATCCAGAGGGATCATGACAGGTTTAAGGTGTGGGCCCTGGTGAGTCTCGATCCAGAGGGATCATGACAGGTTTAAGGAGTGGGCCCTGGTGAGTCTCATGAAGTTCAGCCAGGCCAAGTGCAAGATTCTGCCCTTCTGGCAACCATTCCTGTAAGTACAGACGGGGTTACAAATGGACCGAGAGCCACCCTTGCCAAGAAGGACTTCAGAATACTACTGGTGAATGAAAAGCTGGATATGAGCCAGCAATGTGTGCTTGCAGCCCAGAAAGTCAACCATGTCCTGGCCTGCGTCATAAGCAGCATGGTCAGCAGGTTGAGGGGAGGTCATTCTGCTCCTCTACTCCACTCTCATGCAAACCCACCTCGAGTACTGTGTCCAGCTCTGGAGTGACCTGACAAAACAGATGTGGACCTGTTGGACTGGGTCCAGAGGAGAACTGGAGCACAACTCCTGGAAAGACAGGCTGAGAGACTTGGAGTTGTTCAGCCTGGAGAAGAGAAGGGTCAGCGAAGAACTTACTACAGTATTCCAGTACTTAAAAGGGGTTTAAAAGAAAGATATAGAGATATTACTGTCTACAACTCCCTGCCAGGGTTGGAGAGAGATGGGGGATGTGTGTCCTGCCATGGCTGCAGGGAGAGGACTAGAGGGAATGGCCTTGAGCTGAGCCAGGGCAGAGTCAGATTGGATGTGAGGAGAAATGTTTTCCCTGTGAGGGTGTTGAGGCACTGGGATATTGCCCAGGGAGGTGGTG
>NW_008693501.1:48619-51588 GCF_000695815.1 Acanthisitta chloris | reverse complement strand
CAGCAGTGACAGGTTAATGGTTGGACTCAATGATCTTCGAGGTCTCCTCCAACCTTGATGACTCTATGATGCTTTTAACCAGGGCCTGTAGTGACAGTTCTAGGGGTGATAGTTTTAAACTGGAAGGGGGAATATTGAGATGAGATATAAGGAACAATTTCTTTACTGTGAGGGCTGATGAGACACTGCAACAGGTTGCTTGGAGAAGTTGAGGATGTTCCATCCCTGGAAGTGTTCAAGACCAGGTTGGGTGGGGCCTGGAGCAACCTGGGTCTAGGGGAAGGTGTCCCTGCCCATTTGAAGGACCCTTCCATTACAAACCTTTGTGATTCTGTGACTCTATGACCAGAAAATGGGCACAGAAAATTAGATGTGGCAGCCACAACTGCAGACAGTGAAAACTAAATATTGTAAAATGCATGTCTGTGTGTTCTGTGAGGTTGCAGTAGTTCACATCTACTGTTGTTTTGTTTTAAACATCTTGATGCAGCATGAATTTGCTACAAGGCAAATTGCATTTTTGTGCTGAAAGGTTTCTTTGGGTATAATGCTTCCAAATTGAATCTAGAATTGAATAAAAATGGAATCATTCTCTTATCTTTATTCCATCATGGCTTTGCTGGAGGAATTCTTTTGATTTGCAAAAAAGTTTATAGTGCAAAAATCATTTGACATTCCTAACAAGTACGGTCTCATCTTTAATGGATGGTTTAAATTTTGCAGTAGGGATGTTCTGTTTCCAAACAATAACAGTAAATTCTTGACCTTATGTTACAGCTTTGAGTTCTTTAATAAATAAAGGTGTCTTTAGTTAATGTTTCTTAGCTCCACAGAATCCTTTATAGAAAACCATCAATATCAGTGCACCCTTTGTGGCTGACAAGTCAGAGCCCACCCAAAGTGACCCAGTACCCTCACAGCAGAACCAGGGAGTGATCACACTCCTCCAGACTGGAGCTCTGTGCTGTTGTGGCACTTGATGCACTCAAGCTCTTGTCATCATCCTCATGTTTGGAGGGAGCATGACAGACATTTCACACCAGATTTTCTTCTGGTAGAAGAACTTTGATGAGTTCCACCTCCTTCGCTGTGTGCTACAGCTCCATTTGGCATATATCCAACTTGAGTTACTTTAGTTACTGAAATTGTTTTCCTGTTCTATTTCCTAGTATTGAGTTGCTGTAAAATTAACTGGAAAACTACTATTATGTACCCTGTTTCTTTCTTTTGTCTGCACATTCTGGGTCTTTTTTGTTTGCATGTGTTTATTTTTCCTTTGTTTATTTTCTCTTCCATTGCATCTATGAGGCTTTTGTTCTCAATTTTCATGTCGTTTGACATATGAGAGAAGCCAAATGAAATATTTCACTTCTCTGTTTCAAGTTAAAAAAGCAGTTTTTATGCTGAACAATAACTGTGTTACAAGGAAGCCTGATGTGCCCTCAGTGCCTCTACAATATGTTGAATAAAAGGTAATTTAATGGAAACAGCAGAGTATTTGAAAGTTCACTGCATGTAAATTGGATTTTTGCCTTTTATTATTTACATTGCACCTTATTCATATTTAAGGCCACAGGGATTATCATCCTCCTTAATGGCTTTATTTAATGAAGACTTTGCATTTCACAGTATAGGATCTAGCATAGGCTTCGGCCTGTTATCAGGATTTCAATTAACTAGCTTTAGCTTCTCTCGACCTATAAATCCGATAAATATATCTAAATAATTAATTTGCTTTCACTGGGCTGATAGTGACTACTTTTGGATACAGCTGCTATATACTGAGCTGCTAAATGGTGCAACCATGGTCAGAACTTGCTTTTATTCTTCCTACTTTTAAATGACATGTGTCCATTAAGATGATTGGCTATACCAGGAAGAGTCTCTCAAGGCGAAAGACCTTGAAGAGGAGCTGGAGTTATGGCTAAGAGCCATTGCAGCTGCACCTTGAATTTTAGGAATAGAGGTTAGGAAGAAGTAAATGTCATGTTGAAGTGCAAGGTCCTACATCTGGGCCATGGCAATCCCAGGCACAGCTACAGGTTGGGTGGGGAAGGAATTGAAATCAGCAGTGAGGAGAAAGACTTGGGAGTGACAGTGGATGAGAAGCTCAACATGAGCTGCAGTGTGAATTGGTTTCTTCTCCCAGGCAACCAGCAGCAGGACAAGAGGGCACAGACTCAAGCTCTGCCAGGGGAGGGTTAGGTTGGATATTAGGAAGAGATTTTTTACAGAGAGAGTGATCAGGCATTGGAATGTGCTGCCCAGGGAGGTGGTGGATTCACCATCCCTGGAGGTTTTCATGCTGAGACTGGATGTGGCACTTAGTGCCATGATCTGGTAACCATGGTAGGGTTGGACTTGATGATCTTGGAGGTCTCTTCCAACCTGGCTGATACTATGATATTATTATATTAATAGCATAATGTACAATAATGTATTCAAGTAATGAGAAGTGAAGTACCAAGAAGATGATGGAGCCAGGCACTTCTCGGTGCACTGCAGTAAGACAAGAGGCAATGGGCAGAAACTGATGCATGTTCCATCTGAACATGAGAAAGAACTTCTTCACTGTACAAGTGACTGAGCACTAAAACAGGTTGCCCAGAAAGGTCCTGGATTCTCCCTCACTGGAGATACTCCAGACCCATCTGGACACAATCCTGATCCATGTGCTCTAGGGTGGCTCTGCTGGAGTAAGGGAGGTCCCTTCCAACCTGATTCTGTTCTTCTTTGAAGGTTTGAGACCTTCAGGGACCCATAAAGACCAGGATACCAGTCATATTTAAAATACTTAAGTGGCAATACCTAAAGCTGTAAACATACTTTTATCCTATCAATGCATGATTAACTGAGTGTGTGAAATCAAAGAGAAATGTAATATTTATAAAACATAGTTAATTTAGAAATTTTGTTATTTGGTATGCAAAGATTATGCATTTTTCCCAGTAGTTATGTTTTTCAGCAGG
>NW_008693501.1:46137-48608 GCF_000695815.1 Acanthisitta chloris | reverse complement strand
CTTTAATTTTAAAGGGCTTTTCTTTGCTAAAGGGAGGGTTATATGTACACGTGTACAAGGAGAACCTGAATGGAAATTTCTGTTCTCTGTGGTTTCAGGAGTGTAAAATGCAATTTCTCTTCTGTGAGACAAAAAGACTTCTTATATTTGCAGGGCTCAAAGGGTTAATGTGTGAAAATTAATGCATTCAAGGTTATATTGCTGACAGCTCTATTGTGTTGGCAAAGGAAAAAGATGAAACGCAGCCTCAATTTACTTCTCTTGCTAAATAGTGTTTTGTTCTGTATTGTTAGAAGAAATCATTCCATATCTGGAGAAGATGGAAAACATGGAAATCATGATGCTGCCTCTGCTGACCTTAATATAATTTCATTTTTAACTCTTTCTCTCCTGAAAGGCTTGAAATAGAAACCACTCTGTTTTTCTGAGGAAGGTGTGAGAACTTGAAATATGATTCTTGGGTTTGGTGCCAACTGCAACAGATAAAATATAGGGCTGATCTCCTAATGCTTGTCCATACATCTGGACTCTGGGAAACGAGTGCTCTTAGACACATATTCCATGGGAAAATAGGACATGTTCAGTAAATTTGCAAAATATTGCAGCTGGTAGATTTAATTTATCCATGGCATATATATGGTAGATATATTTATCCATGTGGTATATAATTTATACCCATGGTCTGTACACTTGTTGTCAGTGTAGAGGATTGATGAATAAACTGAGGAGTGGAGGGGGAAGGCAAGATAAAAGTTGTGCCAAAGCTCTATAGGTTCCTGCAAGTTGTAGGTTCCTACAAGTTCTTCTGAAAACTTCTTTTACGAATTTGAATGGAAAAGGAAAACCCTAAATAAAAACCTGTTTCTTTCCTCCTAACAGATGTAGTTGTTTATAGGACTTTTTTAGTAAAAATACAACTGCTATAAATCAGTGCTTGCTCAGAGTAAACTCCACCCACTTACACCACACTCCAGAGAACCCAGAAGGGATATCAAAGCAGTTTTTCTCCTTGAAATCTATGATTAAGGATGCTGTACTCATTTCTTGGGAGAAGTTCACTTGTGCCTGCACCGCCCTCTCCTGTTGAAATCCTCCCCGAAGTCAGGAGGGAGTAAATCCCTCTTCTGCTGCAGCTGTCTCAGGTTTCCTTTGGTGGTGCTCTTGATGGGGTTGTCACCTGTCCCTCCGCAGGAGTTAGGATTTGCCACCCAGAAGTTGTTTGCTGAACCACTAGCCCTTAAATGTTGTGTACATCAGCAATGTAGGTCCAAAGGAGCCACATCATTGGGCACTGCTCATGTGCTAACCACCATCTGGCCAAGCAGCTCCTGTAACAACAAGAAAAGCAAATAAGAAAGAATATAAATGTTTTGGTTCAGGAGTTGTATTTTCCTTTGAAGACTGATAGCAAGGGGTCAATCTATTCAGAAGGAAACTTTGGTCCCTCTACCTCAGAGTGAACCTTTGTTTGATTATTTGATTTCAGTATAAAACTTTGCTATGTTAACCATAAAAATAACCAGTGCTATGGATAGAAAATTGTTTGCTAAGGCAAATAAATTCATCTGTAGCTAATAGGAATGCCCTATTGCTCCTTCTGCACAAGGCACGCACATCTCTCTCTTGGATGTTTGTGATCAATCTGTTTTCCTACTATTTGCCAGTGGAAAGGCCCTGGCTCATTTCTATCTTCTGAATCATATTTTGATCATCTCATTTCCTTCTGAAGTGATTAAAGCTGATCTGGGCATACACAGACTGTAACTTCTACACATACCTTTGCTAAGCTGCACTGCTTATTAATAAAATTTCCAAAATTGCCTTCTACTATGAGCTTTATTTAATGTACTAAAGCCTTCTGAACAAGTTAAGAATAAATGATAGGGTTATCCACATTCAATACAACTCATTGGGTGCATTTGTATGAAGGATCAGAAAGAGGAGGTGATGTGCCCTGGGTTTTTAGCCCAGCCAGGTTGTGGGCCAGGACTCCTGAGTGCACTGAGGAACATGCACATTTGGTGGTATGAAAACAGCCCAAAGGGTCCTTAACATGGACCTGTAAAGAAGTACTGAGAAAGGGCTTGAAAAACAGCTGATCAGCCTCACAGGGGGTGTAGGACGACTGGGTCGGAATATGATGAGTGTGTCCCTGCACATTGCTGGCAGAGCACAGAATCACAGACTGGTTGAGGTGGTAGGTACTTCTGGAGGACTTCTAATCCAAACCTCTCCTCCAGCAGAGCCACTGGTTGGCCAGAAACATGAACTGAGGAACTGAATAGCACATGAGTGCAATAGAGACTGTGCCAGGTCATAGAATCATAGAATTTAAGGGTTGGAATGGACCTTACAGATCATCCAGTCCCAACCCCCTGACCTGGGCAGGAACACATCCTCACTAGATCAGGTTGCTCTAGGCTACATCCAGTCTGGCCTTGATCACCGTCAGGGCTGGGGCAGCCACAAGC
>NW_008693501.1:30969-45918 GCF_000695815.1 Acanthisitta chloris | reverse complement strand
CCTCAGCCTGTCCTCACAGGGGAGATGCTCCAGTGCTCTTAGCAACTTTGTGGCCTCCTCTGGACTTGCTTCAACAGTTCCATGTCCTTCTTATGTTGAGGACACCAGAACTGTGTGCAGTATTCCAGGTTGGTCTCAGGAGAGCAGAGTAAAGGGGAAGAATCACCTCCCTTGATCTGCTGCCACACTCTTTTGGATGCAGCCCAGGATTTGTTTGACAATCATCGATCATGGAATGCAGAGAGTGTCTTCAGAAGTTAGCACTCCTTAAAACTGTAAACCCATTGCTCTTGGTTTCTTAGGAGTTGCATCCCTCTTTGTCAATTTTTAAAGGATGTTTTTGGCCAGTTTCTTGATTGGGCAGGTTTTTAATATTCATATCTGTGCTATCAGCAATTGGAAGCTGAGCTGGAAAGTGCAACCACTTCAGCCACTTAGCTGGGAGAGTCTCTCTTCCTTCGCACTGTGGAAATTGTCAACCGTTCTGAAAATTTATAGGTTGTCTTTGCTTTGGGACTACCGTGAGTTAATCTGAAGTATTTATAACTATTATAGTTGTTTGACAAATAGGTTCAGCCAAATCAGCAGAGCAGATTAATAGCAGGGAGTCCTTTGTTTAACTTGGCAAGCTCATCACAAGCCGTCAAAGCAAGCAGTCACTTTGTCAGTAGTATTGAATGGGTGAATACTATAAACAAAGGGGTCACCAAGTCTTACAGCCTAGCTTTCCTCAGAAATGGAAGTAAGAAGGGCTTGCCAAACAGCTTTAGGACTCCAATATAGGTGTTTTATGTATTCAAAGCATATGGGATTTATAACTACTGTTCCCTTTGGGATTGGTGAGTTTTTCTCAAAATACAGGAAGGAAACAGGTCTTGAAGGAAATAGGTCTTGAAGAAGGGGTCACCAAGTCTTACAGCCTAGCTTTCCTCAGAAATGGAAGTAAGAAGGGCTTGCCAAACAGCTTTAGGACTCCAATATAGGTGTTTTATGTATTCAAAGCATATGGGATTTATAACTACTGTTCCCTTTGGGATTGGTGAGTTTTTCTCAAAATACAGGAAGGAAACAGGTCTTGAAGGAAATAGGTCTTGAAGGAGCACAGAAGTGCAGCCCATCTTCCCTTTCTCTAAATTAATTCCATTGCTTCCCAAGTAGAGCTGATAATATGATGTTGAAAACAGAGTGTTTCAGAACCAATTCTGAAAGCAGTTCCCAGTGGTGTGTTACAGCTGCAGGTGTTCTGGTGATAACTCCCTGCTCCCAAGTGAGGTGCTCACAGCCTAGTTCAGCAGAGGCTCTAAATGCATACTTGTGTTAATCTCAGTTACAGCAGTTTTGCCTGTGGTTAACTATAGTAGTGTGTTCTCAATTAAACATGTGTCTGATGTGTCCTCTGCAGAAATAAAGGGCTGACTTAAGGTTGGAGATAATTTCCTCTGAGTAGCTACTGAAGTTCAGGCTATTCCTGTCTGCATGTATTTAGCACAAGGCAAGGTGGTGACTTGTGTCTTCCTATCAAGAATTGTTCAAGAAAACAGCTGAAGTTTTCCTCTTAGCTAATTCATAAGAGATGAGCTGAAGGAGCTGGGAAAATGCAGGACTATAAAATGTTATTTTGGGGTTACTGCTCCTTGTCAGCTGTTGCAGGGGGGATGAGCATTACAAGTGTCACAGACAACTTTAATTATATGTGGCCTACTTCCTGAAATATTCATAAGGAATGGAGGTATGAAGTGACAGTTCTGCTTGGTAGGTATAAAGGTTACTCTTAAATATCAACAAGGTGATTTCCCCTACCAGTTTCTCCATCTAGCAAAATAACTGGATTGCTACGTTTGCAGAAAAGAAATGTCAAAGCTGTTCTGTCACCCGTGGATTTTCTTTCACCCATGAGTCTTCTTTCACCCATGAGTCTTCTTTCACCCATGAGTATTCTTTGCCATCCCACAGTAACGATTGCTGTAGATGTGTCTGAAAGTCCTAAGTGCTGCAGGTGTGAAAAAATCCTGGTTTCTGTCAAGGAGCCAGGAAGGTGGTGGATTCACCATCCCTGGAGGTTTTCAAGCTGAGACTGGATGTGGCACTTAGTGTCATGGTCTGGTAACCACGGTAGGGTTGGACTTGATGATCTTGGAGGTCTTTTCCAACCCAGTTGATTCTATGATTCTATGAATGGAACCACATGGTCATTGTCTTCAGCCTCCTCTTATGGGAGACAACTGCAACAAAAAGGTCATTCTGGAAAGATCCACAAACCACCTGCCTCCCCAATGGCCTAATTCAGCAGATGCTACAAGTCACTTACTAGCACTTAATTATTATTCATAAGATGAAACCCCAAAGAAAACAGAGGGAGCAGGATGAGTCCTGCTAGTGTTTATAGATCCCTAGAATAGCATGGAAAAATGCTGGTACACCCAGATATCCTGGTTAGTCCTGCTAGTGTTTATAGATCCCTAGGATAGCATGGAAAAATACTGGTACACCCAGATATCCTGGAAAGCATCTCTCCCAGCTAGGATTCCATTTGATGTGAGCATGGGAACAGACTATGTTGGCCCCACACACGAGGGGTTTTAGTGCCAGGTTGTGCTGAGCTGCACCCTGCCCAGCACCATCCCTGCAGCTGTGGGAAACTGGGCACTGCAAAACCCATATTTTAAAATAGCCACCAGCTGGCATTTTGTGAGGTGCCTCCTCCCATGCCTTTGAAGAGCAGCTGGTTCCCAGCAAGCCTCAGCACGTGACTAGGCAAATTGCTGCTTTCTTCCCCTTTTGCAGCCCTTGGAGTTGTGTTTGAGATCAAATTGCTCAACCAAACATTTCCCCTCCCCACTCCCCCTGCCTCATTTTAGGTAGGGCTTTGCTGGCATGAAAAGCTGCAGAAGTTGCCCCAGGAAAGGTGCCATCCTGGACGTGGGTGCTGCCTCTCTGCATGGGATGTAAGCACTTGATTGCAGTTCTTAATTAAAGCCTGAATGGTGATGGGCCATGAGGGGGATTTACTAGGCCCCTTGGGGTTATTATTCTTGTTTTTTGATAGTGAGGACAATGGGAAATAATTGCCAGTAGTCTGCATCAACAAAGTCTGGAGCAGATGATAGGGACAAGCTGCTGCGTCTCTAATTTGTCCTTGATCACAGCAGTGCTCCAGGTGTCTGATAATGGGGAGAAGTCAACATACTAGGTGTTGTCTGACCAGAAAAAATATGAAGGAATGCTGTTGTTTATCCCAAATATCATTCCTCTGCCTGCTCTGTGTAGCTGTAAGTATCTATGTGCATGCATAGGAACAATATAGTTTCAAAATGTCCAAAAGTTATGAACTCTCTGACTTCCCATGAAAGTTCAGCCTGGAGTCTGACTGATTCATTTGTAGGGATACATTTAGGAGGAGGGAGATTGATGTTATTTTCAGGTAACTGAGCTGCTCTGCTGCTGTTGGTACCATCTAGTTTGACAAGGGATAGGGGGGTTTAGTTTTGTGACCATAGCTGTGCTTCCTAGAGCAGCTGTGATGAGTTGTGGAGCCAGAAGAGATTGTGATCCTTCCATGTGCTTGTTCAGTGATGTGTGTTTAGCATTTATGCTGGTAAGTAAATATCTTTTATGAAAGAAAGCTTTAAGGAAAAAGAAAGTCTCTCTGTTCATAGTCCCAGACCTGACAGCACTTTGTTTTTCATGGTTATTTATCTGCAGGCACCGTTCTCTCTGAGAGATCCCAGTTACTCTGTCTCACTCACACCTGGAGATGCATTTCTCTGTCAGGAGTCTGTAGGAGAATGTGTGTTTAAAAAAATTAAGTGACGTGTATTGAACTCTTAAGATAAAAGCATCACATGTTATATTTCAGACGTGTCAACCAAGGGGAAAAACACTAAAAAAGAAGGAAGGAAGAAAAACTTACATCAGAGCTAAATAATTTTCATACCCGATTGTTTTGCAGTGAAATGTAGCACAGTGAGTGTGCGTAATTTACCTCTTCTTGTTGACTGCCTTTGCAGAACTGTATCTGAATCATTTCCTGTTAGTGAATAAAATCAAGAGGTTTGCGGGGTTGTTTAGTCTGGGCAACTGGGAGTTGGTGTAGCTAATGTGTTCCAGGAGGTTAACCACTGTGAACTTTCTTGTCTGAGCCATTTCCCTTTTTCGTGTAGTTTTCTACCCGTGCAGTTGCCTTTCAGGTAGCAAGTTATCAGCTGTCTTGCACATCATGTGAAAGAAATGAATCTGTGGCAATGTGAAATCTCAAAAACATATATTGCCTGTCTCTATTGTAGCCAGGGAGGGGGGAAAGGAGAGCAACTCTTCCACAGTAATGATTTTTACTCCCGGAATAAATACATCCCTACTTTCTGTGCAGTGGGTTTTGAAAACCTCATTTTGTGTTCACAGAAAATCATAGAATCATAGAATCAACCAGGTTGGAAAAGACCTCCAAGATCATCAAGTCCAACCCTACTGTGATTACTAGACTATGGCACTAAGTGCCACATCCAGTCTCAGCTTGAAAACCTCCAGGGATGGTGAATCCACCACCTCCCTGGGCAGCACATTCCAATGCCTGAGCACTCTCTCTGTAAAAAATCTCTTCCTAATAGCCAACCTAACCCTGCCCTGGCAGAGCTTGAGTCTGTGCCCTCTTGTCCTGCTGCTGGTTGCCTGGGAGAAGAGACCAACCCCCTCCTGACTCCAACCTCCTGTCAGGTCAAGGACAGTGTAGTTATCTGTGATTTTTAACTTGTGGGGAGGTGTTATAATGGAAAGTTTTATTTACGGCCAGAATCCCGAAACAAATAGGAATTTCAGGCGATGCTGACAACGGGGAGTAATTAACACAAACTCCTTCTGACCTCTGTGTAGGAACGGCGCAAGCAGCGTGGCTTGACGCTGCAGAGCCATCTGGAACGGGTGATTACACGGTTTGCAATTAGCTCCTGGTGTCAGGATCCTCAGGTCAGAGGGTTTCTCCAACAGAGCCATTTCTGTGGCATCAAGTCACTCCTCCAGCCCGGGGTGCCCGCAGGCGATCGCTGCTGGCAGTGCTTTCTTCAGCGTTTAACCTGGGCACTTTGGAACAGCAGTGCTCCTTGTACTTGTTTTATGAGCTACATTTGTGAGCTTTTCATTGATTCCTCCCCCCCTCCTCCTTTTTTTCTTTTTTTTTTTTTTTGGTTTTTAACAGCGACTGATGTATTTGTAATTAATTATTTAGTACACGTAGTATGGCATAAAAGGGAATATTTTACAAATGATTATATTTTTTGCCTTTCTGTGGCTTTTCTCCCTGCTCTCTTGTGATCTCCTCACAGCTGATCTCATGGATGATGAAAGTAACCACTAATGGGCTTCCACTTGTCCACAGTTATAGGTGTGTTACATCTGCAGTCCCTGCACGGAGAATAAGTTCTCAGGTTCCTTAATGGAAATTTGGAGAGTATTTTTCACGTGTAACAGAAACATGTTAATGGATGGTGAAAGCCAATTCCATTCTCGGGTTTCAAATTAATTTATAGAGAAGCTCTGGGTTTAATTCAGTTCACAATGTGCTCTTAATTCAGTAATAGGGGAAGAGTGGTGAATATGGTGAATACAGGAAAGCTTGTGATCATTATATTAATGTTTAGAAAAGAAATGCATTTTTTATTTGTCATACAGTTCACATTATCAGGGTGGCTGCAAACCATGGAACTCCATTGTAAATGGTACTCTAAAACCATTTCTGTATGAGGTTCTTTTGATTTAAAACAGTAATCAACACTTTTGAAGCATTTAAAAAATGGTACATGAAACCCTCCCCAGTATGTTGTGGTAGGGAGTTTCAATTATGTTCATAATGGGCCTGAGATCTAGGAAACAAAGTGAATGTGAAAGTCTCTTTTTTTTTTATTTTATGTTTAACTGTTACAGGTCTAACTAGCTGAGGTTTCAGAATGAGAACATACTGAATGATCTGATGTCTAAATACATATATATACATATGAGGCAGCTCAGGGGTGACCTCCTGGCTCTCTGCAACTCCCTGCCAGGGTTGGAGAGAGGTGGGGGATCTGTGTCCTGCCATGGCTGCAGGGAGAGGACTAGAGGGAATGGCCTTGAGCTGAGCCAGGGCAGAGTCAGATTGGATGTGAGGAGAAATGTTTTCCCTGTTAGGGTGTTCAGGCACTGGGATATTGCCCAGGGAGGTGGTGGAGTCACCATCCCTGGAGGTGTTGAAGAGGCATCTGGATCTGACACTGGAGGATCTGGTTTAGGGTTTAGGGGTTCCAGCAGTGACAGGTTAATGGTTGGACTCAATGATCTTAGAGGTCTCCTCCAGCCTTGATGATTCTATGATTCTATGATACCTTGACAACAGCTGTTCTGAAAAGGAGAATTTCACTCTTTATGTCTGTGGGTATGAGATAAAAGTGCTTCAGTTAGCTTAACGAAAGTTAAACAAAATATTCCAACACTGATCTCTCTGTGGTGTTCACAGGACAATATTCAGTTAGCTTCTGTACTAAATTGCACCCTGTAAAGCCTGAGAGGTCATGGGACTTGAATAACATTGGGTTTTATTACGTCTTCCTTTATAAAGTTATGCAATATTACTTTCATGTTTCACACATAATTTTGACCTGTGCCCAACTGACCAAAGAAAACAAGTGAAGCTGTGTGACAAATGGCTCTCTAGCATCATTATTTGGGGGTGGATGGTCTCACTGGGTGGGTAGGATGTGGTGTGGGATTGTGCTCTCCATCATACAGAGCTGTGGCCATGCCTGTTCCTGGGACCTGAGCCACCTGTGCTGGCTTCTCCTTGCTTTAGGATGTGAAGTGAATGTGGAGGCCTGAATCTTCAAACCGAGACAGCATTTAGTGCAAGAAAGTTGTCCAAGGGGAAGGGAGGAGTGGGAAGAAGCCTGAGGAAAGCAGGGATCCCAATGCTGCCTGCTGCAACTGCTTCTGTTGTTTCCCTTCTCCAACCTCTAGTTAGGCTGGGGAAAAGAAAAGATCAGTAGCCTTTCTTCAGCTTTGAGAACCCTACCTGAATGTGTATGATTTATAGTTTCCTGTAATATCTTCTGTTTTCTCTGGGAGATCTTTGGGCAGTACTGAGGGAGACGCATCCTCGCTCCAAGTTGTTGTCTTTTGTGCTGGTTTTAAAAGCTGGTTTTAGCTGCCTCATTTGGAGTCTCTCAATAAAAACCCCAAAAACCAAATGAAGAGTGTTTCAATTATGTGAAGTGTATTTCTGAGAAAAGGTTAAAATTGGCCCATTTGAATGATTAAGAAATGCACTTAATGATGGTTCTCCAGAGCCAGAACAGTGTGTCCTTTGCTGGCTGGACTGAGGGCTCTGCTCACCAACTTTCCACAGCTTACAGCATACATATGTATAATATCACTGACCTTTTTTCCATATAACTTAGGCCATAAACTCCTGATTTTACCTGCAAAGTCAGCTGTTATAGTAAGCTATTTGCACAAAAGTATTACTAGGAACAATGACCACCTGTAGTGCAGAACAGGCTGAGCTGTTTTCCAGCTCTGCCAGGTCCCTTGTGACTTCTCCTTACCTTAGTTTCTCTGGCTATGGAGTTAATGTTACTTTACTTTCTTTCCAAAAGAAGATTCTCTGAAGATTCTTTCCTGTTTGCTGCTTTCAGACCTTTCTATGGTCTTGCTACTTGTGGATTGGTCTATGGAGAAGTGAAATACAGCAAAAAACCCCCTTCAAAACGTGGCTATATAGTTCTAAATGAGCTTTTTCTGCAATAGTATTTGTGTTTTCAGGATTTTGTGTTGCTTTGTTTTTGTTTGTTTGGGGTTTTTCATGTTTATTATTTTTCTCTAGGTAAATTTGCCTTTCAGAAATTGGCTTTAAATGCAGGAAAACAGCAAACATGGGGAAGATGTTTTTTCCTTTTATTTATGCAACCACTGCTTTCCAGAAATCTGTCACAAGGTGTTTTTAGGAAGCAGTGAGGCCTTCAGATCTTCACTCTTTTGCCATGTGTATTTTCTACAGGCAGTGCTGGATTCCCTGGGAACAGTTACCTTCACTCTTTTGCCATGTGTATTTTCTGCAGGCAGTGCTGGATTCCATGGGAACAGTTAGGAATTCAGGTGTGAAGTTAGCTATATTGGTGAAAATATATATGTACAGTCTTGAGGGAGAAGGCCCTGCCTGCTCTGTTTGCAGTGCACAGTGCACTTCAGCAGCCAGAGCTGTGCAGCAAATTGATGACACTTTGTGTAAGGCTAATGGAATTCCTCTTGTATGAACACAGCACATGCTGCAGGTGAGCCTGGGGTTAAGGAATAAGGTGTTTTACAAGGGCACACCAAGAGGATTACATCAGGAGATGGAAAACATGATTTTTCAAATGCTGTTTCTTAGGTTTGTAAGATGAGATTTTATTCTTCCAGCCATGACATACTGTTGAGTTTCTACAGTCTTAAAAAGGGGTTGTTCAGTCTGGAGAAGAGAAAGTTGTGTGGAGACCTCAGAGCAACTTTTCAAAACCTTAAGGGTCTACAAGGAGCCAGAAAGGGACTCTGTGTTACGAACCACAGTGATAGGACAAGAGGTAATGGGTTCAAACTGAGGGAGGGAAAGTCTGTGTTGGATGTGAGTAGAGGGTTTTTCCCTGTGAGGGTGGTGAGACACTGGCACAGGTTGCCCAGGGAGGCTGTGGCTGCCCCAAGCCTGGCAGTGTTCAAGGCCAGGTTGGATGAAGCCTTGAGCAACCTGGTGTGGTGGGAGGTGTCCCTGCCCAGGGCAGGGGGTTAGGACTGGACGATCTGTATGGTCCATTCCAACCCTCAAAATTCTATGATTCTGTGGTTCTGTGATTCTAAGTGGAAGTGAACTGAATACTACAAAGTCCTGTGGTTGTTTCTCCAGCTTGTTCTCTAGCCTTCTTCACTTTGTCTGGTACTTTAACAGAGCTCTTAATTCCTGGTCCCTGTGAATCTGGGAATTGGTGGAGCTTGAATTAGAGCTTTAAAGGTGAACAGTGGGGTTTTTTTACTGTCTACTGTAAATGCTCAGCAATTTAGTGGTGACAACAGTACTCTTTGGGGACTTGTGGGTATGCTGCAGTTATCTTTCTGGAGCTAAATCCTTTTGTCACCTATGGAAAACACACAATGTTGCTAACACCCAAGGAGCCTGGGGTGCTTAAATTAGCTGTACAGGGAGCTCAGTGCTCAGGCTGTGCTCAAAAACAACAGTGCATGTCACTGCAGAAGGGTGCACTGTTTGGTGCTGGGATGTCACAGAGTTTGGGGGTGCCAGGTTGGCTCCATCATTCCCACAACCTCTCACGGTGGAAGTGGGCATGCCACAATGAGAGACATGGAGGAAAAGGTCTTCAGGTCCCTGGGACCTGGCTCTTAGTTCCTTGGCACCACATTCCCAGGTAGCCAAGAAGGCAAATGTCATTCTGGCTTGTATCAGATATAGTGTGGCCAGCAGGGTGAGGGACATGGTTATTCCCCTGTGCTCTGAAGTAGTGAGGTTGCAGCTCAAATACTGGGTTCAGTTTGGAGCCTCTCATTACCAGAAAGGCACTGAGGTGCTGAAGTGTGTCCAGGGATGGGCAATGGAGCTGGTGAAAGGGCTGGAGCACAAGTCTTATGAGGAGAGGTTGAGTGAACTGGGATTGTTTAGCCTGGAGAAAAGGAGGCTCAGGGGAGACCTTATCACTGTCAACAACTACCTGAAAAGAGGTTGTAGTGAGCTGAGTGCCAGTCTCTTCTCCCAAGTAACAAGTTACAGGATGAGGGGAAACAGCCTCAGGTGGCACAGGGGAGGTTTATACTAGATACCAGGAAAAACTTCTTGAATGAAAGTGTTGTCAAGCATTGGAACAGGCTGCCCAGGGAAGTGGTGGAGTTATCATTCCTGGAAGTGTTCAGAATATGTGTGGATATGGTACTTGAGGACATGGTTTAATGGTGAATATGGTAGTGGTGCTAGGTTGACAGTTGGACTTCATGACCTTAAAGGTCTTTTCCAACCATAAAGGTCTTTTCCAACCCGAGCAATTCTATGTGTCTATGATCTGTTCCCTCCTGTGAAAACAGCACTTGAGCCATGAACTAGAAACCACTACTTTTGATTACTTTGCAGTGTAAAAAGTCATGGTTTCTGTTTGCTGTCCTGCCAAATCTGGAAGGACCACAGTACAGTTTTGTCATGTGTCATGGCCTTTGTTAATCCTGAAGTGCAGGTTCAACAAAAAAAAAAAGCACATATAAGATGTCAGTGGCTTCAACAGACATTTCAAACATGGATGAGGTGTATCAGCAGAGAGATCTTAGAATGGTTTGCGTTGAAAGGGGCCCTAAAGCTCATCTAGTTCCAATCCTCTTGCCTTGGGCAGGGACACTTTTTGCCAGACCAAGGTGCTCAAAGCCTCATCCATCCTGGCCTTGGACACTTCTTTATGACTGCTGTTTTTACTGACCAAGGTTAATGAAGCCATGGTTTTAATTCCAGGTCAAAGGTGCAGAAGGGTTTTTTTCATGTCGTCAGTGGGGATTTGTAGCCACTGTGCTACCATATGTGAAAGTAACTCTCAGCTGTTGGCAGGTTGTATTTTATTTTGTTGCCCATCTGGTCTGCTGCTGCTGGAGACCTCAAGCTTTGCAAAGGTTCAAGTAAGTGTACATTGAGGAACCCTCCATTTCAAACTGTATTTTTGAAACTTGAAGCAGTAAGATATTAGACTCTCAATGAAAGGTTCAGGCCACTTCAGCAATTACAGACTGGGAATGAAGTGGCCAAGTGATGGCTGGTTTAGCAGGAGCAAATGTGGGCTAAGTGTTATCTTGGTCCTGGAAACTTGCATTGCTGACTGATAGAACAGGCTGGCCAGGCTTTTGTGCACTGCAGTCTGGATTAAATTGTAGTTTGCTCAAAGGTTACTCATTACCTTGCAATGTTACATGATGGTGGAAAATCCTTTGAGGGTTAGATGGAATTGTCCTGTGGTCTTGCAGGCTGCAAGAACTATGGAAAAATGAAGTCAAGCAAATGAAATTTGATGCAATTTTTGTGTGCTTAATGTAGAAGGCATTTTTAGTCTAAGGTGAAGTATTGTAGGTTAAGATTTTGGTGGGGCATCCTTAGAGATAGGAAAACATTAACGCCAACAATATGTGCATCCATTAACACATGTACTGTGATTGTTGTTAAATAAGCCTGAGGAATAGTGGGAACACTTCTATTCAGAAGTCGATGCATTTTTCCTCAGCTGTTTTGTTTTCTCTGGAAGCCACAGTTGGGTTCTGTAGCATAATGTGGTTATCAGTATCACTGTGCTGCCAGTTCTAGAAATTAGCCTTGTGGTGTGCTTTAAATAGGACTGAATTCAAGTTTGAGGCAAGCTGTTTGTGTTTGCTTATGGTGAGAATGTTAAGGATGTTGCCTGGTTTTGTTTTTAAATAAATCAAAGCAAATAAAAGAAAGGATTAAGTAAACAATTTATATCTCCGTGTTTGGGATTGCTTTCACAAAGGCTACTGTGGTTTTAGAGTAAAGCCAAATAGAAAGCAAATGTACATTCAGCTTCAGTTCAACTTATCTTTTTCCAACTACAGTAGGCATTATAACAGAGGGAGTACTTATGATGAAATTTATGATGCGTTCAAAGCTTATTGAAATGCTTTTTCTTCAGAGAGAACTAAAAAAATGTCTCAGGAGCAGAATCTAAACATACCTCGTCTGTCCAACCTCTCCTGGAGGGAGGCTGTTAGAAGGAATGAGAGTAGTTCTTACAAACAGCTTGGGCTTCTTCAGGCTATTTAGAATGCATCAGCTTTTCCTACATAGTGTTTATGTTTTGCTATCCCTTACAATAGGATATGTTTCTTCCCTTGGCTGCCCTTGACTTGTGTGCCTGGGGTTTGTCTCCGCAGCACACACTGTGCCAGCACATTCACACCAATCTGCTAGGGATCTCCATTGACAACCTCGCAGCTATGTCATGCCAGAGCTGCCTCAGCCAGACAGTTTATTTACTGGAAAGACATGGGGAACAGCTTGAGGTCTATGGTTGTGTCTACACCGCTGGGCATGACCAGCCTTGGAACGCAGCCTGGTGCCAGCCTTGTCTCTCATCCATGTTGTCATTCCATGGGAGGGCACCAGTGGGAACACTCTCTGCTCTCGTGAGACCCCACCTGGTGTGCTCTGTGCAGTTCTGGTACCCTCAGTGTAAGAAGGGCATGGAACTGTTGGAGTAAGTCCAGAGGAGGCCACGAAGTTGCTCAGAGCACTGGAGCATCTCTCCTATGAGGACAGGCTGAGGGAGTTGGGGCTGTTCAGCCTGGAGAAGAGAAGGTTGTGTGGAGACCTCAGAGCACCTTCCAGGAGCTGAAGGGACTCCAGGGAAGCTGCAGAGGGACTGTGTGTTAGGAGCTGCAGGGACAGGACAAGGGGCAATGGGGTCAAATTGAAGAAGGGGAAATTTAGGTTAGATGTTAGGAAGAAGTGTTTCCTTGTGAGGGTGGTGAGTCACTGGCCCAGGTTGCCCAGGGAGGCTGTAACTGCCCCAACACTAATGGTGTTCACAGCCAGGTTGGATGAACCTTGAGCAACCTGGTGTGGTTGGAGGTGTCCCTGCCCAGGGCAGGGGTTTTGTACTAGATGATCTCTAATGTCCATTCCAACCTCTAGAATTCTATGATTCTATGATTGTGGGTGATGTGGGCATAGTGTAGGGCTCCTTGCCTGCTCCAGCTATCTTGTTGTGTGTCATCTGTCACAGAGAGGTACCACAAGACCAAGTTTTAGCAGTCAGAACAGGACATAATCCTCCCCAGAAGTGTCTTCATCTTTCTTGAGGCAAAGACAGATGGGATTTGTGATTGTCCTTAGCACAGGTAAGTCATGTTCAAACAGTCAGTGCAGAGAAACACAAACCTACAGCTCAGGTAAGCTGAGGTGTTGCCATTGAAACTAATGAAACAGCACAGCTCAGAGCTACACTAAACAAAACTGTCTTGAGATATTCACCAAATCCACTGCCATGGAAATGTGTGTTAAGAGACGTGCGCCTTGGAAGCTTGCATGCTGCAGAGGTGAGGCATGCAGTCAGCAGCTTTTGAGAAAGAAAACTTCCAGCTCAGTTGCTGCTGTCCAAACTTTCTTATCAGGATGGTAATACACCATGCTTACACCTCAGCATGGATGTGAGCAGCAGCACTGCTGGTGGAGATGAGGGGAGTGAAGCTGAAGTCCCACCACATAAAGCAAAAGCACAACAGAAATTGGGTTGTAAACCACTACTGACCTGGAAAGAACAACATAAAGCCATCTGTGACAGTGCATGATATTATTTTGTCAGGGGAAGTTCATGATACAGGAGCATCTGTAAATGTTGGGTTGAGTCCCTGCTTACGTAGCATAGGACCTGGAAATGCTTCTGTGTGTACATATACTCACCTGTAGGACAGTTGTAGAGAGCTAAAATCTCATTGCCATGAAACTCTGCAGAGCATCATCCCCTACAGGTGTATTTTGAAGGTCAGTAAACATGGTTTTCCTTCAGCTCTGCTGGCTTAAGCCATCGTGATTTGCTAATACAATTTTTCTAAGATTTCTTCAGATTTAGAGGGCATTTTCTTGCAAAAATGAACATGGGCTGTGATCTTGTGGTGTGCTGGTGACAATAAAGACAAATCTTCCAGTGCTGGGTCCTTTCCATGCTGGGACTGCACCTCTGTTACAGATAGTGCAGGTCTTCAGCTTTTATACATGCCACTTTGAGGAAGAAAAGAAAAGAACAAGCAAGTGTGATGTCTTCAACCAAAGAACTATTAAAGGAGCTACATTATGATAACAAGCCCAACATTATGTAGGAAAACAGGTGTCACCCTTCTCTTTCACCCATTTTGCTTGTTTCTCAGCTTCTTCTGTCTGTTCCCATGTCACACTGCATGAGAGGTGTGACAGCTTCAGCTTTAGACTCACCAGGTTAGAGCTCATATTAACTCCTTTGCTATACTATATATTTCATTTCTGTGGGGATCAACTTTTTTTTTTTTTTTTTTTAATCTGCTGGCACTTTAGAACCAAATGACAGGAATATTTGTGAGATAAATGTTCCTCCTGCAGATAAGGATGAATGTAGGTGTGTTACGGAAATAACTAATAGTGAACACTGTAAAACAGCAGAGAAGGAGTGAGGACAGATGGGTTTATTTTTCCTCAGGGAATCTAAAATAAACTTGATTTGTCTTCTTTAAATCCTTACCCTCAGCTGACAAAAAATATAGGAAGTGATGTTTATTCATGTAATAGAAATAGCTTAAAAACCAGTTTACATCGGCTAAGGAAATCTGGCAGGTCAGGGATTTATTTATGTATGTATGTATGTAACTGGGTTTATGGGAGGGCTGATGCTTCCCTGTACTCTCTCTGATAGTAACATAATCTGTTTTATTTTCATAGATGAATCCAAAATCTGTATTTGGCATTCTGTGTGTTCCACAAAGGAGATTTCCCTCTCAGTTTAGGTCAGAGATTTTCAAAGCCATGAACAGCAGCTAAGCATTTAATTTTCACTCCCATTAATAGAATTTGACCGGTTTCTTTTTTCTTGCTTTTGGACATTTTTCGTTTCACCTACCTAGGAAAAAGATGTAGGCAAAAGAGGCACATGTCTGCCAGCTCTAGTGCTTCTTGTAGTCTTGGTAGACTATTGCTTTACACATTGAATCATAGAATCATAGAATCAACTGGGTTGGAAAAGACCTCCAAGATTATCACGTCCAACCCTACCGTGTTCACTAGACCATGGCACCAAGTGCCACATCCAGTCTCAGCTTGAAAACCTCTAGGGATAGTGAATCCACCACCTCCCTGGGCAGCACATTCCAATGCCTGATCACTCTCTCTGTAAAAATTCTCTTCCTAATACCCAACCTAACCCTCCCCTGGCAGAGCTT
>NW_008693501.1:15427-30911 GCF_000695815.1 Acanthisitta chloris | reverse complement strand
CACTGGAGGATCTGGTTTAGGGTTTAGGGGTTCCAGCAGTGACAGGTTAATGGTTGGACTTGATGATCTTCGAGGTCTCCTCCAACCTTGATGATTCTATGATTCTACTGCTGTGTTTTTTTCGTTTGTTTTGTTATTTGCCACATTCCTGGATTCCCAGCAAATAGGGCGAGCTGTGGCTCAGACTGGATGGCTGGAAATCCAATAGCCGAGAGCAAAGAGTCGCTGGGCACTGGCTGCTGGTCTGATATGCTCCAGACACATCATGCTTCCTGCATCTGCAAGATGAATTGCTCCTGACCCACATGCTAAATCTGACATGTGCTGTGCATGGCAAAGCTGTTGTGCACGTGAGGGTCAGATACACAGAATCCCAAATACACGGCTGTGTTTTTGGATTTATGGTAGGACACAGACCAGCTATCACCCAAATCTTCCTCCCTCTCTACATTTTTCTTGTACACATGTAAGGATTCATATCCCAAGTAGCCATAAAAGCCCACGTTGCAGCTAAACGTTTCTTAACCACCCTTTTCCTTAAGGTGTGCTCCTTGCAGAGCTACTAAATTACTCACTCAGTTTTTCTCTATTTGGCTATTTTAGCTGAAAAAATAATTTCTGTAGCTGTCCAGATTTTGCTTAGCCATCATGCCTATCAGCACTCTGCTGTGGCCATCAGTGTTATGCCTGGCCTGGGGGAGTGTTTGTTTGGATGTACAGCTTTGTCTGCTGTGGAACACATTCTGGGCAGGATGTGAGCTCCTAGCCCCAGGGCCACAGCAGATGTCTCAATTGCTTTGGACTGAAATTGGTTCATTCTTGCCAGTGCCCTACTTAGACCAGTTAGAAAGAAGCAGTAAAAGAGTACATTGCTTGAACTCCATTGCAGTGAGGGTAAGTGACTTTTTACAAACTTTGTTGTTAGTCATGAACTGTTCAAGAGTTAATAATTTTGATGCAGAAACAGACATTATGTCTATAACTGATTAGTGAATCTGAACTCCCACCGCATAAAGCAAAAGCCCAACAGAAGTTGGGTTGATCAGACTTGATCAGTAGGCTGAGGACAACTGCTTGATGGTCAGTAAGGCTCAGTGCTGGTCCTGTCCTTGAGACAAAACAGCCCATGCAGCTCCAGGCTGGGGGAGGAGTGGGGACAGAGGTGTTGGTCACAAAGGACTTGTCAGTGCTGGTGGCACAGCTCAGGGGGAGCCACCAGTGTGCACAGGTGGCCACTCCCTGCCAGGGTTGGAGAGAGGTGGGGGATGTGTGTCCTGCCATGGCTGCAGGGAGAGGACTAGAGGGAATGGGCTTGAGCTGAGCCAGGGCAGAGTCAGATTGGATGTGAGGAGAAATGTTTTCCCTGGGAGGGTGTTGAGGCACTGGGATATTGCCCAGGGAGGTGGTGGAGTCACCATCCCTGGAAGTGTTGAAGAAGCATCTGGATCTGGCACTGGAGGATCTGGTTTAGGGTTTAGTGGTTCCAGCAGTGACAGGTTAATGGTTGGACTTGATGATCTTTGAGGTCTCCTCCAACCTTGATGGCTCTATGATTCTAAACAGTTCTCAGGTGAGGTGGCCAAGTCATATGTCCTTTGGTTCATTATGCTGCTCTGGTTGAAATTGCCTCACCTATTTTAAGTTTGCTGAGAAATACTGTATGGCAAAGGTCTTGACTTAATTCCTATTTTCAAATCTGGCTTTATTAAATAAAAAGTGCACACATGCTGCCTTTGTGTGACAAAGCACTTTGTGAGTTGCCCCAGTGATGTGTCATTGTTATTAGCATGCGAATCCTATATTAGCATATGGGAAAACCCAGAGTATTTTCAGTGAGAGTGAAAGCTTCCCATCTAACCAGATACTGTATCTGTGTATTTATGGTGCTAGTTTGCAGCAGTTATTCCACTGCAGGCATGTAAAAATATTGCAAGCCAAATTAGTAAATTAGCAAATGTATCTGTTGATGTCTTAAAAAAATAATACAAAGACAAGCCAAGAAGTCAACAGGAACTGCTATTTGCCCTTAAACACATTTAGGAAAAGGAGAATAGATGCATTTAAAGGCATAGTGTGTGCAGATCTGTATGAGTATATACAGATTCTTCCTGCAGTTGCATTGAGTCTTGTTACAAGCATAAGGAGCAGAATGCTGAGGAGTGGCCAAGGTCCCTCACTGCAGCCCAGGTTTGCTTAGTGGTTGGTCTCTGGCACACTGAGCATCACTTATACATCACAAAGCTTTTGAGAGGAAATTCCTGTTCCTGTCCACTGAACGAACTGGGTGTCTGGCAGCCTTTCTGTGAGGCCAGTACAACAGTACCCTGGGTCACTCTGCTCTTGTCTATGGGGGACTGGGACAACTCTGCACCTGAGGCTGGACCTCCTGTAATCCTCACATCCTTCCCAGCATTGCCATCCCAGGAAGGACAGCATTTGCTGTGACTTACATCACAAAATGGTAATACCCATCCTGGAGCCAGCTGCTGGGCACGGGCTGCCCCACCTGCTGTCCTGCCTGCAGGCTTGGGGATGCCTGGGCAGCTCTCCTGGGGTGGTCAAACTTCAAGAAAACATTTTTGTTAACTCATTGCAGGATGTGGTTGGATTCCTTTTCCTGTGGGTGAGATGGAAATGAGACAAAAATAGCCCAGTCACATCACGGAATCACAGAATCCGTGAGGTTGGAAGGGACCACAAGTGGTCATCCAGTCCAACCTCCTACTCCAGCAGGGCCACCCTAGAGCACATGGCTCAGGGTTGTGTCCAGATGGTTCTGGAATATCTCCAGTGAGGGAGAATCCACGACCTCTCTGGGCAATCTGTTCAGTGCTCAGGGACTGCACAGGGAAGAAGTTCTTCCTTGTGTACAGGTGGAACTTCCTGGACATCAGGGTTTTTTTGGTGATTCTTGTTTTATTGGTTTCCACAAGTGAGCAGAGTCTGATCCATCCTCTTGGCATCTTCTGTTCATGGAATTGAATACATCATGTTGCAGTATTCTTGCTTCAAACTGAGAACAAAATAAAGAGTTAACAGTGCATAAGGCTGTGGTTGCTTATGGAAATCCAGTTAACAAACCAAGCTGCAAACTGCATTTGCTTACATTATTGCTTAATATACAAAGGTTCAATTTTCTGTGTCCTTAGCCTGAAACCCAATAACAGGCTAAATCTGATTTGAACTGAGCATGTTGTCTCCACTTTATTTGTCCATTAAAGTTTACTGATAAATTGATCTTTCTGTAATGGTTTTAGTGTACAGAGTACTCTATAAATCACTATTTTAATGGAAACAAATGCAATATTGATGCTAACTCCTTACTAGCAAAACAATGGAACAAAATTATCACAATTTCTTAATAAACAAAAATAAACCAGGATCTTGTGTACTATCCAAGAAATTTCCTTTCTTTTGTTTAATGAGATGTAGTAAATATGGTTCCATCATTGTTTTATAATAAGGTTTTGTATTTCTGAAATAGCTTTCTCCTTTGCTATATCAATCAAACCAGCCAATATACAGATTAGGTCTAGAAAACATGGGGTATGAGGAAGGGCTGAGGGAATTGTGTTTGTTTAGCCTTGAGAAGAGGCTCAGAAGTGACCTCCTGGCTCTCTGCAACTCTGCCAGGGTTGGAGAGAGGTGGGGGATGTGTGTCCTGCCATGGCTGCAGGGAGAGGACTAGAGGGAATGGCCTTGAGCTGAGCCAGGGCAGAGTCAGATTGGATGTGAGGAGAAATGTTTTCCCTGTGAGGGTGTTGAGGCACTGGAATGGTTGGGCTCAATGATCTTAGAGGTCTCCTCCAACCTTGATGATTCTATGATTCTAAGTGAGAAAACTCCTGAGTTGAGGTAAAGGCAGTTTAATAGGTAAAGAATAAGCCATGCACACTAGCAAAGCAGAGAAAGGAATTAAGTCATGGCTTCCTATTGGCAGGGAGGGGGTTCAGCCATCCCCAGGAAAGCCAAGCTCCGTCACGCATAAAGGTGACTTGGGAAGACAAATGCCATCACTCCAAATGCCTCCCACGTCCTCTTTCTTCCCCACCTTTATATACTGAGCATGACACCATATGGTGTGGGATATCCCTCTGGTCTGTTGGGATCAGCTGTCCTGGCTGTGTCCCCTCCCAACTCCTCGTGCACCCCCAGCCTCTTGCTGGTGGGGTGGGGTGAAAGGCCTTGACAATGTGCAAGCACTGCTCAGCCATAGCTAAAACATCCCTGAGCTATCAACACTGATTCCACCATAAATCCAGAACATAGTCCCATACTGGCTACTCTGAAGAAAATTAACTCTGTTCCAGCCAAAACCAGCACAGGGTGGTTGTGGGTTTTAATGCTGTGAAGCAAAAGAAATGGTTTGTTTTCTTCAGGCCCTCTGGAAGTGAATTTGAAGATTTGGATGCTGGGAAAGGACATCTTGCTTTTTCACCTCTGTTTTTGGAGTGATGTTCTTTTATATTAGCGTAGGACTTCTCATTTCCAAACTCAGCAGCTCCTTAAATGAGTTTGGTTACCCTACGAGACCTACATTTCTGCTTTACAGCTGTTTTATCAGTGGCATTAATACATCAACAGGGCCTAGCAAAGCTATCTGGCAAGGACAAGACATTATCTTTGTACCTGCTGTTCTCGTATTGAAAAGAGTTTATGATGTCTGTTGTAGGTCCCTTGAAAACGAAAAGCTTTTGAGAAATGTTGAAATGTCTGTTCCTTTCTTTTGTGCCCTGCACACGAATCACCCACCAGAAGTTAAAACTGGAGTCTAAGGAATCGTAATTTAATCTTCTCTTGAGCTGGCAATCTGCTTCAGCAAGTCCTTCATATGTCTTGCAGGAGCCTACTGACCTTCTCTGAATGACACATTAAAAAACAATAGAGCCAGCAGCGATGCCTCTGGAGTTGCTGCAACTTTGAGGCCAAGTAATTGTCACTTAGGATGATAGATCTGAATTTGCCATTAGTTTCTCAGCTTGCAAGGGGCTTGGGGCAGGCATTCTTGCCTTGTACATGGCTTGAAGGCCTTGGTGTCCTTGATGCTGAAGCAAAGACGAAGGGCAGTATCACACTGTCAGCTTTATAAGCAGAGTCTCCCATTGATTTCAAGGACGTTTATGCTTCTCTCCTGATGGTGAAAGACCTGTGTGAGAGCCAGGACATGGAGCTGTATGGGCAAGCAGCAATCTGGTGTTCTGAGCTACTAGCCAGGTGATGAGCTGCCATCCATTCATTCAGGATCCTACTGGAGACTGGACATTGGCCTGCTTTTTTCCTTAGCAAGTGTTTACAAACTCAGAATGCAAATATATAGCTCAATCTGAACACATAAGGTTGTTAGGGATTTTGCAATACTGGTTAATGCCTAAAGATGGTTGAAAAGCTCTTCTTGCAGATACAGGTTCATATATATTCAGGGAACAGTCATAAGCTGAGACAGGAGACAGTCAGATTAAGTGTTAGGAGAAATGTTTTCCCTGTGAGGGTGTTGAGGCACTGGGATATTGTCCAGAGGGGTGGTGGAGTCACCATCCTTGGAGATGTTTCAGAGGCATCTGGATCTGGCACTGGAGGATTTGATTTAGGGTTTAGGGGTTCCAGCAGTGACAGGTTAATGGTTGGACTCAATGATCTTTGAGGTCTCCTCCAACCTTGATGATTCTATGATTTTATGACATATAAATAGGCTGGGGGTTAGTAGGTTTTTTCCCTCAAGAAAAGCACAGTTAATTAGGTCCATAGAGCAAATGAGTGAACCTGTGCTGTTTCATAGCTTAGCTCCCTATCCTGCTTCTGGGTTCTGTCCCTAGACAGATAGTGGCTGCTCCATCTGTACTGCTCTCCTTCCAAACTGCCTGAGTGACCTAGCTGGCTTCCTCTGAGAAAAGACATAAGCATAGCCTGAAGACAGTCAACCCCCAAGGCTGTTGTCTGCTGGCAGCTGTACACATGGGGTCTGGCTCCCTCCTGCCTGTGCTGTGCCATCACCTCTCCCTGCAGCATTCTAGTCCTGCCCAGGTCCAGGCTGAGCCTCGCTGACTGTCGTGGTAGATGCAGTAGGGGGAAAATAGGATGGTTTTGGAGCTTTCTGTGCCGGAATTGGATTTGGGAGGATGGGATGCAGCATCCAACCCTGGCACTGGCCAGGCTGGATGAGGTCTTGGGAAACCTGGTCTAGTGAGGAGGTGTCATTTCTCAGGGCAGGAGATTGGGACTAGATGATCAGTAAGATCCATTCCAACCCCTAAAAATTCTATGATTCTATGATCCAGGCAGCAGTGTCTCCCAAAGTTTTATCCATCTGACTACTTGTTATGTAGAAGGAACCCCAAAGAAGCTTTAGTTTGCTTATCTTTTTCCTCTCTGGGTGATGCTGGGACATTGATGTCTAAGTAACAGCTCTGGAATAGTTTCAGTGACTACTTTGAGCTCTTCTTCAGGGGATATATTTAAGTACATCAACTTCTTAACTGCTGTATTTTCAATACTCCTAATATCTTAATACCACAGAGTATATATATTGAAGACACAAGCCTAAGTTTGATGGGGTATGGAAAAATGGAGAAGCCATCTGCTTGTTGGAAGTCAATCACTTATTTTTAACATTGTTTTGGAGTAGATGTTGAGTATGTAATACATAAGAGAATTGCAATGGTGATTCACTGAAATATGACTTACAATAGACATTGCAGAGGAATTCACAGCTCGTTGCCTGTGGAGGCTCTGGGGTGGTAGGTACTGCAGCCTGTGGCAGCTCAGGGAGGCTGCTGGGAACCAGCAGCAGCAGATCAACCATCCCTTGGGGTTTCATCTCCTTCTTGCTGCCTCCACAGAGGCCAAGCAGCTCAGCCAGCTCTCCCTGACTCAGAAATATTTCCAGGCTTTGCTTCAAAATGACCACTAACAGTTTGTTGTAGCACACTTGTCTCCTTTGCTGCTACAGCCTTTTGAGGTGAGTTAGCCTGGGGAGAGCCAGAAAACAAGACTATTTGTCTTCTGCTTCACTAGCTAGTGAGTACATGGCTCATGGTGGAGCTCTGCCAGATATATCTACTTTTTTCTGCCCTTAAAGGTGCTTGGGCTGCTCGGTTACACTCCTTGAGAAGGAAGGGAAGAACTGGCTCAAAGGCAACAGCCTGTGATCCCTTGTCACCACAGGGAGGGCTGTGACACCAGGAATGTCACCCATCAGGCAGGAGGTCATGCTTGTATCCCAGAGCCAGCCCCAGATAACAGTCTCTGGCTGTGAGACTTGTTCAGGTCGCACATGGAACGAGGGACGGATGGCAATGCTGTCAATATTGATACAAAATGATCCTCTGAGACATTTGGCAAGAGCTAAATGCCTCTCCTGAAGTGCATATCAAAAATGAAAGGTGAGAAGCCTTTTGTTTTTAACATGAAAAGGTGGTGAAAGAGAGCACTTGGAAGTCTCTTAAATATTTTGCAGTGTAACACATACTGAGTGTTTATCAGATTATTTTCTAAACTCAAGTGGAAGTTGTGAATCCTTCAAATGAATCTGAAGCTGCATGTTTGGCAAATAAACCTTCATCCAAAAACTTCACTTGGCCATCTTGTTGGCACTGTAGTGTGTTTGCACTGCTAACAACTTCATCCCATTCACTAATCCTGACGCTTGCACTCTGCTATTTCCTAGCGTGGCAGCTTAGTATGAGAGGGGAGAAAAAGTGCAGATAGTTCAAGTTGAGTCTGCAGCAAGGACAGAGCTCCACAAAACCAATTCCAGGCTAGACTGTGCAAAGATTTACTATTCTGCTGGCTTGTAATTCTCCAGAAATACAGTTTTAGGGCATGTGAATCTGCTTGCTGAATCATTTTGGCTAAATATAAAACAAAAGTCATAATTTTGCATTGGTTGAAACATTTCCTTTTGGCATTTGTAAGACAAAACCAAGTTCACGTCTTATTTTGAAAATGCCATTCCAAATTTCCACTTGAATCAATGTGAGTTTAAACTGAAGCAAAGATTTTCCTCTGTATCTGATGCTGGAGGATCTGGTTTAGGGTTTAGAGGTTATAGCAATGATAGGTTAATGGTTAGACTCGATGATCTTAGAGGTCTCCTCCAGCCTTGATTATTCTATGGTTCTATCAGACTTCCAGATAAATTACTGTAGCTGGAAGACACCCATCCTTGGTCCCTGGCTGGGTTAGAATTCTGTGGTATGGGTGGCTTTTCACTGTTATTATTATCACTGTAGGACATCTGATGGCAGTACATCCCTCCCTGGTGAGCTGAGGCTGCTGTTGGAGCAACTGCTCCATATCAAGGACACATGGGGCAGGTGTTGTTTGTGGGCTCTGGGGAAGGTTCAAAGAAGTTCTAAACCATTAGCTGGGCCAAAGCTCACAGTTACAGCTGGCATGTTTATGCACAGGGAGTTTTCAAATTCTCCAGGAAACAGAAGTGTTGAGAGGGCCCAGAAAACCAGGAGAGACCTCTGTAGGTGGAGGTGTGACTCAGATGCCCAAGAGGAGATGGTTTGAAGAAGTTCTGTCACAAGAGGTGCCCTCAGGACAAGCCCTGACTTAGAAGCACCCTTGTTTCCCCAGAGCCAGGTTGGGCAGTTGGGAGTTGCATCTGACAGTGTTTTTCAGCTTTTTCTCCTGCTTTATACACACCTCCTTGTATGCTCCTGTATTATCCCACACCTCTAATAGGGAGGTGTCCCTGCCCAGGGCAGGGGGTTGGGGCTAGATGATCTCTAAGGTCCATTCCAAACCCTAAAATTCTATGATTCTATGATATTCTAGCCCTGCTGATGCTGCATCATTCTGAGTGAGAAACAAACCTGCCTGCCACCCAAACCCTGTCCCTGGGTACTCCTGCCTTTCCCAGGGAGTGGGATCACTCTCTCCAGATGTGATCAGGTCCATTAATCCCATATTTATAAGCCCATCATCTTGCCCTAATGTCATTCTTTCTGCAGATATTTCTTTGTGCCACAGTGGGTTTCAGCCAGGCCACAGCATGGCAGAGAGTCAAAAACTGTAGCTGTTCTCACTCAAAAATGTCCATTTTTTTGAGTAATAGGAGCATTTAAAAGATGCAAGTAGACGTGATTCAGGCAAGTTTTTTTCATGCCACACCACAGAGAAATTTTTGTGGTGTTCACTCCAACACAATCATAATTCAAGGAAACAGATGGGACATGCACTGAGTTCAGGACTCTCTCCAGTCACTGCTGCCAGTCCCCAACCAGTCTCCTTTTGCCCTCAGCCTGCAAAGCAGGTACAAGTTGTGTTGCAACCACCCCTGCAGACCTTTGCATTAGAAATAAGGGAATTTTCTAGGGAGCTTAACAAATTTTCCCCCAGTCTCTGTGTTAGGAATAATGGGAATACCATGGTAACAGCTTTCCCTTGCAAGAAAGGAGTAATATTTTGATGGTGACTGCTATGCAAGATGGAAACAACACTGATCCAAATGCTGTGATTTTGAAATGAACTTAGTAAATTATAGATAAGTCTTTTCTCCTCCACATATTTTGTCCTTTTATAGTTCTTTTCATAAAAAGAAGGGGAAAAAAAGAGGATGCATGGGACAAATAAACCAGGAAAAAGAATAATAAACATAGCAGTCAATAATTTGCCATCTACAGAAGGACAAGGTTTAAGGATTCTGCAAAAGACACCAGGGGTTGATACAAAGATATTAAGAATGACCCAACCTTACTGTAATCTCTAGCTATTGTAAATCTCTTACGGTTTGAGAAAATAGATGACAAAGTCTTTCACAGATAAGAAAAGCTTCTTTGAAAAACGAAAAGGACAGATAAATCCTGGACATTGAGAGTTTTTAATTATTCTGATAGTGATTTAAAAAATAACTGAGAAAAAAATGAAAAGAGGTTTATTTTCTGTAGAAATAATGAAGAAATTTTTTCCTACACAATTTGAGTACAAATCCTGCAGAGGCTACTGGAGACATCATTCAAGGAAGCAATAAAGCTGCAGTTATTAATGGTTCCTTGCTGTTCTGGCACAAACTTCTCATTCTCATTCATGGCTACTGAGCTGTTTAACAACCTTAATTCTTCTCTCGCAGTTGTGGCCTTAGGATTATCCACTCTGCAGTTGGTTGGACTGAAGAGTGCAGATGTGTTGACATTGGGTTACGTGGTGACAGCTTTGGGAGTGGGTAAAGTCAGGCTCACAAAGTTGGGCCTGATTTTGATACGAGTGCCAAATGGGTTATCTTCATAATGTATAAAAAGGGAAGAGATACAGTTGTTTTCATCCTCAAAGTCTTTCAAGTAATGCAGTGTATTAACAGAATAGTTTGTTTGGGTTTGGGTTTTTTCCCCACTTTCACACCTAGAGAACTGAGGCACAGACAGGCTTTTACAAAACCTCAGAGTTGACCTGCTGTGCTAACCAATGCATCCTCTGCAGAGAAAAGGATTTTATAGCTGCTTTGTAGGAATCAGTATTGTTAAAAGTTCAATGTAATGACAAAGAAGTACTAGAAGAGGTCAAATAAGAAAGGCAATGGAGTCTGGAGTTGTTTCAGGACTCCTGATAAGCAGCAAGGAACAATGCTCCCTGAGAAGTATGAAAAAGGATGCTAGGAGTTAGTAGCTGGACAAAGTACTTTGAAATACTAAGTGTCTGTCTTGTTGGCAGACTAAACAAAGGAGTCTTTTATCTCTCAGACCCACTGGACTAACACAGAAGAAAGCCAGGAACTAACCCTTAGCCCCCAAGGCCAAATGTCACAGATTGGTTTGCACCCACATTGCTTATGGTGAGCTCCATCCAAAGCAGACTAGGTTTGTCCACCCCACATAGTGCTTAACCATGAATCTCCTTGGGGACCCATATGGTGCTCCAGTAGCCCTGAGCTATAATTGGCAGGGGGTGTGTTTTCTATTGAGAGTTTTTTCTAGTTTTATTTTGTGCAGCTGAAGATGCATGGTACACCACCTGGGGCATGGCATGAGGTCGTAAGACCCAAATTGAGCATACAGAACCCATTGGGATAACATTACAAAGCTGCATACCTGTTGTCTTCTCCAGAGTTATCCCCAGGAGGCTGCTGAGGCACTGACTCAGAGGTGACTAGAGCAAACAAAGCCAGAGCCAGACAGAGCAAAAAGTAAGCACTGTGGATGATCAAGGCTCTCATGACTGACCTCACCCTAGGTGTAGCTAGAAAAAATGGGAAGAGATAGTAATTAATTGAACATACATGATCAGGAAAGAACAGATGTTTTCATCAGTTAATTTGCTTTTGTATTCACAGAAGGGATAAAGAAATGCACTTCACCAGAGAAGGTAGGGATCACTCAATCCTGGGCTGGAAGCACCTGACATGAACTAGGGATGGCCATGCTCCCACCTCAGTGCCATGCCAGGCTCTGCCTCAAGCCTCAGAGCCAAGCCTCAGCTAGTTTTACAGGGGAAGAGTGTGGCTTCTATCACCCCAGGGCTGATTACATCTCCCAGCTTGAGACCTATGGAAACACTTGTGGGCACATGCACCTTGGACAGGCAGCAAGTGGGTGCAAGGAGGCATCTGAGGGGTGTGAGTGGGAGGCAAAGGTCAGCCCAGTCCACCAACATGTTCTTCCTCTAACCAATCTCACCCTCAGCCTGCTTTTACATGTGCTTTGGGAAAGGGAATAGCTAGAAAGCCGATTCTTCCCCCATACTTGGTGCTGGTGAGGCCATACCTTGAATCCTGTGCTCAGTTCTGGGTCCCTCACTTCAGGAGGGATGTTGAGGTGCTGAGAAGAGCAATGAGGCTGGTGAAGGGACTGGAGCACAAGTGCCATGAGGAGAGGCTGAGGGAGCTGGGGGTGTTCAGCCTGGAGAAGAGGAGGCTCAGGGGAGACCTTCTCACCCTCTGCAACTCCCTGACAGGAGGTTGGAGTCAGGTGGGGGTTGGTCTCTTCTCCCAGGCAACCAGCAGCAGGACAAGAGGGCACAGACTCAAGCTCTGCCAGGGGAGGGTTAGGTTGGAGATTAGGAAGAGATTTTTTACGGAGAGAGTGCTCAGGCATTGGAATGTGCTGCCCAGGGAGGTGGTGGATTCACCATCCCTCGAGGTTTTGAAGATGAGACTGGATGTGGCACTTAGTGCCATGGTCTAGTAACCATGGTAGGGTTGGACGTGATGATCTTGGAGGTCTCTTCCAACCTGGTTGATCCTATGATTCTATGATATCTGTGGGCTCCTTCCAGGCAGCATGGAAAACACCCCTGCACTAGGGTGGACAAGTGCTGCTGGGGCCAGCACAGCCATCTCTGGCCTCTCTGCCCACCTCACAGTGCCCAAGAAGTTGCAAGATACTAGAAATAAAATCTCTGATGGAATGCCACCTACTTGTGCATTTCTATGCAGCTCTTACATTTATACTTGCCCTGGTTTTGTCTGGCTGCCATGCAATGGGAAGGTACAATGTCCAACAATCATCTTTCATGTTATTTGCATCACAAAAGGTGCTGTGAGCTTCATGGTAGAGCTAACGGAAAAGCAAAAGCCACAAGAAAAGCAAAACCACTACCTTGAGCATGATAATTAAAGAGAAAAAAGGGATTAATAAATGATAAATGTCCTTAAAGCAGATTTCTAGTGGGCAGATGGTAAGAGACAGTTTTTGTCACCCAGAATGGTAGTGGCTAATTGAACACAAAAGATAAGGCAATAACAGATGCATTTCATCAGTTAATTTGCTTTTCTATTCAAAGACAAGAAAAAAAGATAGTGACTTTAAGTAGGAGTTGTGTCCCTGCTGCAACGGGAAAGGACTTACTCTGAAGACAGCAAGAATAGAAGGAGTTACTGAAGATGTCTCTAAGAGGATGACAGAAAGCAATAACCAGCTACATCTGCTGAAGATTTCCATTTTCGTGGTTCTATCACGGAGAGTCAGATCCCTGTTGATGCAAGAGGATAAAATGTGTTTGTTAATTATGTTTGAATAAGATAACAAACTGTGATCTCAGAGCCATCTGTAAATGCAAAACCAGGTGGCTGAGCAGCAGAATGAAGACTGCAAATAGAGGACCATAAAAATTTGGGGTGTAAGAACCACTTGTATGCCTGGGAAAAAAATGCAGTAAGCTCTTCATATTTGTAGCCTTTACCTTGAGCACAGTGTTGCTCAGGATTCTCTTTTGCTCTTTGGGCCTTCCTTTTGTTGAATGAGGTTTTTTTGCAGTCTGGGCTGTGAGTTGCCCTTTCTTTAGTATAGCCAGGTATGTTATTACCCTGCTGTGATCTCTCATACTGCACCAAAAGTGTCACTTGAGCCCCCTTTGTTTAACGTTCCTGTCACTCCCTCTCCACTGGTCGTGTCACATATGCACAAGTGTGGCAGGAGATGAGACCTTCACACAATCAGCTGTGAGGTTCAGGAAAACGGTGTTTCGTACTTGCCTGGTTTCTTCCTCTGACCTAGATTTGAGGCTTTACTCCCCCTCCCCCTTTGGTTTGGGTTTATTTTACTTATTCCTGGAAACCTGCTGCGATGAGCTGAGTTTTGGAGGAATGTTTATCCTTCCAAATCTGAAGTCAAAACTCGTTTTCTGCATGGAGTGTGTTTTCTCAGTGTTTACCCTTCTCTCCGTTCAAAGACTCCAAAATTAAGTGATTGACATGAGACTTTGCTCCCTCAGCCTCTCCTCGTGGCACTTGTTCTTGAGTCCCTTCACCAGCCTCATTGCTCTTCTCTGGACCTGCTCCAGCCCCTCAATGTCCCTCCTGACCTGAGGGGCCCAGAACTGAGCACAGGATTCAAGGTGTGGCCTCATCAGTGCCGAGTCCAGGGGCAGAATCACCTCCCTGGTTCTGCTGACCACACTGTTCCTGATCCAGGCCAGGATGCCATTTGCCTTCTTGGCCACCTGAGCACACTGCTGGCTCATGTTCAGCTTCCTGTCTCTCCAAACTCCCAGGGCCCTTTGTGCCTGGTGCTCTCCAGCCACTCTGTCCCCAGCCTGGAGCTCTGCATGGGATTGGTATGGCCAAAGTGCAGGACCAGCACTTGACCTTGTTAAACCTCTTGGTTCTGTAAACCAAATGATGTTCCTCTACAGCATTTCAACACATGCTTTGGAAAATATATCTGCCTTCTTGAATGCTGAGAGGCAATGCTATCCAGACAAACCTTGCAAGAATCTTGCTCTGTGTATTGCAGGCATCTGCAGAGCTTGTATTATTGCAGCTCCTCCCTGAGATGAGGAGCATTTAAGGTTGTGATGGTGAATGTTAAATAAACTCTGCTGGAAAGCAGCTTTTAGAGGCAGCTCAGGAGTTTGATATGGAGGAGTTGTAGCTCTGTTGGAAACTTCAGATCATTTCTAATACAGTGTTCACTATACCCTTAACCACAGTGGGAGCTGGTGCCACAGGATCATGCATATAGCTTTAGCTCTGTGTCCAAAACAACCAGAAAATTGGACCTAATTACATCATCATGGAAGGGTTACAGGAAGGTAAAGTGAGAAGGTTTGTGATGGAGTAAAGCCTGCAACTTTGAAGGGATTTGACTTTTGCCTCCTTGTGGAAAGTCTAAGCTTTCCAACATTTATCATAGTTTCTTGGAGTTATATAAGGTGTTTTTCCCTTCTGAAACACATGAATTAATTGATCAACCCGAATTTCAGTTTAATTAAGCTTTTGCCTGTGACTTACTCTTTGATGTGTGTAAATATATTCTGTATAACATCAGCTTTTTTTTTTTTCATGCTGATTTTGAAGTCCTTTAGCAGCGAGATGGGGATGCTTCTAATTGAAGCACTGGCTCTGCATCTCCAGAATATGGTGCCTCCTAATTATTTATTACTTCCCTCTAGAGAACTATCAAAGTGATACTCTGAAATTCCAAAATACTAAAATTTCAGAATACACACTCTACAAAAACTATGTTGGAAAGCTGTTTGCAAGACTTGTTAAGCAATCAGAGCCCTTTAGAACGATATCTGAATTGGCTGTTACAGTCTATGACACACACAATGAAGTTAAATTGTCATTATTAAAAATTAGCAAGTAAAAATGAGGCAGAAGCATCTATGTGGAATGTTTCATCGCTGCAGATTCAGACTCTGAAATGCCTGTCACATCTGCAGCTCATTATGACCAGAAATGGGAGAGAGCCTGGTACATCTGCGAGAACAATGCCTAGTGACTGCTGGCACCAGTGGACGTTGCTGGTGCAGGGTGTGCAGGGTGCCAGCAAGTCTTTATCCTCAGTGTCACGTCCCACATTGCCTCCTGACAGCTGGCACGAGAGGTCATCATGGCCTTTGCAGCACTTTGTCTTCATTTGCTTTGAAAGGAGTGAGAAGCCTCATTCATTTGGAGACAAGGCATTTTCACGGGCGGCTGGTTGTGTCGCCCACGCGTCGCCTGTGGGATGAGGGTCTTGTTTTCCATGCTTGTGGCCAGCAGCCTTGTGGCTGTCTGCAGCAGGGAAGCACAGGCACAAGGCCAGGTAGCACCTAGAGTTGG
>NW_008693501.1:0-15385 GCF_000695815.1 Acanthisitta chloris | reverse complement strand
CCCTGACTCTTCCTTCCAGTGTCACAGTCGTGGTGGAGGTGTGAGTTTCCACCAGGATGGGTCTTCATCATGTGTGGAGAGAGGGATTTGGGTACTCAAACTCAATGGAAAGTTCACAGGAACAGAAAGAGGGATATTTTTGTCCTGCAAACATATATGCCCCAACCCTGGCAGTGTTCACAGCCAGGTTGGACGAAGCCTTGAGCAACCTGGTGTGGTGGGAGGTGTCCCTGCCCAGGGCAGGGGTTGGGACTGGGTGATCTGTAATGTCCATTCCAACCCTTAAAATTCTATGACTCTATGCCCCTCAACTCCTGTTTTCAACTCCGAAACAGACGATTTAGGAAGATCTTGCTTTTGGTACCCATGAAAATTGTATCGTCCCCAGCCTTGTTTTCAAGATAGAAGACTCATTTTAACAAGCACATCCAACAAAATCAAAGCAAACCATTTCATCAGTGTAAGCCAAACACCTGGCACGAGGCACTGAAACCCAGTCAGTTTGAGTCTGGCAGAGCTGTAAGCAGCTGAGAGCAGGTGGGAGGCAGCACCAGGCAGTTCTCCCCAGGGAGGGTTTGTGCCAGCTCTGGTCCACGCACCTCCTGCAGCTGAGGAGATGCTTACAAGACACACAGCACTGCTGTGAAAGTTTCCCCTTACCTGAATCACAAATCCCAGACCTTGCCTCTCTTCCCTGTAGCATGCCATGTGTGAAAGGACTGCCTGCAGGATGTAGGTATTTACATCAACCTGTTGCTCGCCAGAGTAATTTAGGACTCAGCAGTCCAGGTGGAGTCAAACTGAGCTCACCCCCATCCATCCATGCACGTGTAAACAGGAAAATAACAGCTAAACGGAACAGAACCAGCTTGGCTTGAGGGAGTTTGCCTGAGCATGTGGAGGGAGGTGGAGGTGGGCAGGAGATTGGGTTGTTTGGCAGGGCAGAAAGCAGTGGCTGTGTTTGCAGCAGCTCACTCTTAGCGAGCACAGTGCACACAATGTCTGAAGTGAGAGATGTCTGTGAACAAATGCATTTGGCAAACTATTTGTGCTTAATCTATGCTGATTTGTGAAGCCTCCAGTGGTTTTCTTTGTCCCTTGGGAAAAAGGATTGGGGGGGGAGAGAAAGTGTCCCGTTGCCATGACAACAGAGCAGGGCTGAGGAGAGATGAGACTTATCATATTTTCATTTTTGATGCTCAGTGTAAAACGATGTAGGTAATTACACATGTACTGATTTGCCATGCGGCAGAGCAACTTCTTTTCAGGATGCTGCATGTCAAGCAACATTATGCTGAGCCCCTTTTAGAGCAGGGACACTAATGTATTGACATTTCGGGGGGAATGTTGCTGGAGAAATCGCAGGAGCAGGAAGGAAAGAGGGCGTGACAGCAGCCCTGCTCTCCTTTAAGAAGCAGAATAAGAATCAATTAACAAGTTGCCAGTGGAAACCTGGCTATAATTATAGCTCTATTATGCTGGCCGTGTTGTTTTCACATAGAAAATACAGTTTTTAATTAACTGGTAGATTTGGCACTGACACCCACGCGCTCGCTGGCAGGAACAAGTCGGTGTTTCCCTGCTCGGGGCTGGCACTTTGTGATCCCTGAAGGTGCCAGGAGCACCCACAGAGCTGAGCAGGATGAGCTGGACGTGGCTTTTCCCAGGCCAGAGGGAAGCAGGTGTAGCTCTCCCTCCTTATTGCAGATAAGAAAGCAAAATATGTTTTCCTCCATGGAAATTTTATCTTTCCTGGAGGATAGCCCTGGGGATGGAGGGAAGGGACAGCCAGTGTTTCTGGGGGAGGAGTGGGGTGGAGATGGATCTCTCCCAGTCTGTGTCCTTCATGCAGTCCATGAGATGCACAGGGCAGGAGCTGGGGGAGTGCAAAGTCTGGCCAGCTGTTAGGAGCTGCAGTGACAGGACAAAGGGCAATGGGTACAAATTGAAAGAGGGAAAATTTAGGTTAGATATTAGGAAGTTCCTTACTCTAAGGGTGGTGAGCCCCTGTCCCAGGGTGCCCAGGGAGGCTGTGGCTGCCCCAACCCTGGCAGTTTTCACAGCCAGGTTGGATGAGCCTTGAGCAACATGATGTGGAGGGAGGTGTCCCTGCCCAGGGCAGGGGATTGGGACTGAGTAATCTCTAGGGTCCATTGCAACCCCTAAAATTCTGTGATTCAATGTCCTGAACAGGACTGATTCTGTGTTGTCAGGAGCGGGTAGGGAGCAATGTTCTGCCACCTAAACCTTACCAAGACACCTGTGTGTTAAGTCTGTTTGGATTTTTTTCTTCCACTTCTTTGCCTTCCACTTTGCTCAAAGGGAGGGAGAGAAACTGTGAGGGAAGTAAGAATATTTCAGAGGTGGCACATAGGCTGCTTTTAAAATGCAAATGTGATATAGATGTATACACCAGGCACTGCTCTTGCTTTGCTTCTGGCATCATTGCCCTGAGAGCAGCTCAGGTTTTGAGTATAATGCAGAACCAGGAGGGGTTTTCCTACAGAAATACATTTCACTTGGTGGTGTGTTTCTGACGGTGACCTGTGTGGGGTGCTCAGGAAATGAGTGTGAAATGAAGGATGTTTTTAAAGCAATCTTTCCCAGTCGGTATATTTTGCCTGCTGCTGGCAGTGAGCAGCCTGGGAGTTTCCTGCACTGGATGTTGTGTGTAGTTTGGAGGTCAGTAATGGATTTTGCTCTGAAACTCTCTGAGAAACTTTTTATTTTATCTTTTTTTCTTTTTCTTTCTGTTTCACATACATTTTTGGCTATTGCCACATCCTACAGCATTCAGATTCACAATTATTATTATGGGTTATTTTCTGATTTTTGATGTAATTGTTATTGTCTCTGATAAAATTATGATTTCTCTGATAAATCCTCTGATTTATTCCAGGTCTGCTGACTGATAACTTTTCACTGAGTAGACCCTAGTTTTTGTGCAGGCAGAAACTGAATACTCATTAGATAACCAATTTCTCCTTACAATGCATGATTTTACCCTGCTCCTTAGTCTTTATGCTGCCCAGGCTGAGTCTGTTCTATGTCTTAGAATCATAGAATTATCAAGGTTGGAGGAGACCTCTAAAATCATTGAGTCCAACCATTAACCTCCCACTCTGCAGTAAACTCACTTCTTGTGTGGAAGGCTCTCCAAGTTCCAGCCTGTCCTACTCAGCCCTTTTCTCATTCCACCATGTCCTGTCATTGCTTGGAAGCTCAGTAAACTCTGAGTCACCACATAGGAATTAGTGAAACCATGCAATTATTTTGGATTGTGTGGAGCTTAGATTGCATTTTTAAGTTAAGTCACAGGAAGAAGATGTGTCCATGTAGTTTCCATGCAGTTTGAAACAGAATAATAAATGATGCTCTAGTTGCTGAAACATTTCATCAGTTTTCTTTGTGTGGCCAGTGAACTCCAAAATTATGAGAGTCATAGCAAGCCAAAGCATAAAAGGGGATTGGAACTAGATGATCTTCAAAGTCCTTTCCAACCCAAACCATTCTGTGATAAAAAGCCCATGGGTAACTTGGGATGTTTGGAATGTTTCTCCACCTGGAATGCACTGTTTGCTTAATTTGAGATGTTCTCACCATGTGTCTTTGAGTTGTTGGTGTTAACTGTATCATCTCTCTGTGAAAGAGATTACACCACTAGTAAACAATAACATGAAGCTGAGCTGTGACCACACAGATGGCCAGAAGGAGCCTCCTGAGTCCTTGCAGACTCACAAACAGTTTTTGTGGATTTTTTTCCCTTTTGTAGTGATTATCAGAGAGCAAGTAAAATGTAAAATCCTCACATTAGTCATTCTAGACATTCAGTTGTTAAGGGATTCCCTGAAGCACTCAGAAGCCTTGAGCCTAGAATAGGCAACAAGGAAGCTCTGAGCATGGAAATGGGCAAAGACACTGGGCTAACCAACCTGCTGGTCCTGGAGCAGGTGGGGAATCACCACCCTAGGGACATCATACAGGAGGATGAAATACTGCAAGTTTATTTTCCCTCTTTCAGAATGTATCTGGAAGAAGTCTTTGCAAGGTGAACCTCAGCTGCACTGGACCACACTCTCTGATGCCAGAAGAGCTTTGAGGTTTGCTATTTACAGGTCTGGGTGTGCTCATAATCAGCCAGGGAAGGAGCATACTGTGGAGTACTTTTATGGGACTCCATGTGTCATCGTAGGATCATCAAGATTGGAGGAGACCTCTAAGGACTTCGAGTCCAACCATTAACCTGTCACTGCTGGAACCCCTAAACCCTAAACCAGATCCTCCAGTGTCAGATCCAGATGTCTCTTAAACACTTCAGAGATGGTGGCTCCACCACCTCCCTGGGCAATATCCCAGTGCCTCAACACTCTTAACAGGGGAAATATTTCTCGTAACATCCAATTTGAATCTCATCTAATCTTATATCCACAGGAATGCTGATTGTGCTCTTGGTTTTCAGCCTTCGTTGCTGTTGTTAGTTGATCTACTAATCTTCCTTGTGATCCCAATTTAACACCTTTCAGGTAGTTGGAGAGAGATGAGGTCACTCCTAAGCCTCTTCTCAAGGCTAAACAAACCCAATTCCCTCAGCCCTTCTTCATCCCACGTTTGCTAGACCTTGCAGGTTGTCAGACCTCACAGGACATCACTGGGAGTATGAAGTGACAATTTCAGGTGTCACTTCTTCTGATTTCATGCTAATAGTTGGGGCTGCCCTGAGAGATATGCTTCTAACACAGGGAAGTGGTCCTGGGAAAAAAAAAGTGTTGGATTCTTCTTTTCTTTTTTTCATCTTAATATCTGGGAATGAAGAGAAATCTCATGCTTTACAAGCAGCCTGTGGGCTGCATTTTGGCAGATCACTGGGAGTGCTGTATTTACGATACTTCAGCTGTGCTGATTTTTGCTCTCACAGAAGTCAGAGGTGCTGGCAGAGCCTCAAGGTGATTTGGGAGCAGCAGGGTTGGGGTGTGTGTGGCCTCAGCAGCTCCCCAGGTTTTCCTGGGCCTGGCAAGGCTCTGGAGAGTGATGGCAGCATGCTGCTGAAGATGTTTTCTTAAGGCATGCCATAACCCTGATGCTGTTTGGATGGGAATGGAGAGTTGTGGTGAATGGAATAGCTGTGTGGCCAGGAGGAATGAGTTGGGTTTTTTATTTACAGCAGGCACAGAAATGAAAGAAGAAAAAATGTTCCTGATTCTGTCCACCTTGTTGGGGCTAATACAGTGAAACAGAGCATAATACAGAGCTTCTCCAGCAACTGTTTTCCACCTGATGGAATCACTGCTCTTATTTAAGTCAAGGAAATCCTGTGTTTCCTCAGCAGCTGCTGCACTAAAGATGACTGGTCATTTTGCATATATATTTATATTGCTAAAGGTTCTTTTGCACTTTATGACTGAATGGCCCTTTACAAAGAGCAGATCTTCAGCTGGTTAAGTATCTGGACATTTGACATCACGTTTCCTGAAATCTCACATGAAAAGATATTTGCATCAGAGGTCTATGACCATTATTCCATGGGCAGGAAATTTACTGGAGCAGCAGAAATGATGACTAGAAATGGCAGCATATAGGCTGTGAGAGATGGCTGGGATTAGTCAGATTACAGGTGGGTTGTGAGACCCCACCTGGAATATTGCTTACAGTTCTGGTGCCTTCAGGGTAAGAGGGACATGGAACAGTTGGAGCAAGTCCAGAGGAGGCCACAAAGTTGCTAAGAGGACTGGAGCATCTCCCCTGTGAGGACAGGCTGAGGGAGTTGGGGCTGTTGAGCCTGGAGAAGAGAAGGTTGTGTGGAGACCTCAGAGCACCTTCCAGGAGCTGAAGGGGCTCCAGGGAAGCTGCAGAGGGACTCTGTGTTAGGAGCTGCAGGGACAGGACAAGGGGCAATGGGTACAAATTGAAGGAGGGAAAATTTAGATGTTAGGAAGCAGTTTTTTCGTGTTCTGGTGGTGAGACACTGTCCCAGGTTGCCCAGGGAGGCTGTGGCTGCCCCAACCCTGGCAGTGTCACAGCCAGGTTGGATGAAGCCTTGAGCAACCTGATCTAGTGAGGAGGTGTCCCTGCCCAGGGCAGGGGGTTGGGACTGGATGATCTGTAAGGTCCATTCCAACCCCTAAAATTATATGATTTCATGATTCTATAGTATAGCAAAGTTTGACACTAGACACATTTGGTACAAGACACAGAGGTAATCTAAAGCAGACCACACATACTGACTCTGAAACAAGTTGCAAAATAGAGTGATCACAAATACACCAGTAATGGTACAAAACTGTACCTAGAAAAGGAATCCTAATTTTTGACAGAATATGGAAAAGTGAGATGGGGACTGGAAAGCACAGAAGAATTCATATAAGGAAAATAATATGAAGGAGAAGAAAAAGTGAAGGAAGAATAGATGAAAAGAGAGTGAGAAATTGAATAATTAGATAGCCTTGTGATTTTGTATCTAAAAACTGCAAAATCCTCCCTGTCTCCTGGGTCTCAGGAGGGCACACAGCACCAGACCTGTTCTTGTCACGTGGTAAAGGACACATTTGGCATGATAGGCACAACCCTTACATCAAGCATCAGTGAAGGAACTGGTGGTATGTTCTGGCTGTAGGATGTTCTTTGTATTTTCTCTTTAAATTCTGTTGGTTAAAAGAAGAAGGGAGGAGTGGACCTTGTCTTTTGGGCAGTATATCTTTTAAACAGGTATGGCACCCATAGAGTTCATGGGCATTTTGCCATTAAATAAGAATATTAATGTTGAGCTTCTGGTTCAGGCCTTTTGTTAAAGTTGAGATGCTCAGTACTCCAGCCCTTGCAGCTGGTATGTTGTCAGTTGTGAGCAAAGCCTGTGCTTTGCTCAGTCCTTCTTTTGAACTTTTGGCTCAAGATAAATGAATTTCAGGACATGTCTTATGCTTGTTATTGTATTTACCATGGGCCCAGTGATACTTTTTTGGGCTGACAGAGATTTTCAGGGTAGTTTCTACTCTCCTACTTGTCCCTTTTCTGAGGGCTTTGGAGACTAAGCAGGTTGCCATCCACCTTTTTAATTCCACTTCAGGAACAAAAGATGATCTACTAGTAAAGTACACACTAATTATCTGAATAGCTGTGTGATTCATCCTGGCTGACCTCAGATGACTGAACTACTTTTCCTTGTTTGTTGAGTTTTTTTGCCAATGAACAACGAAAGGTCAAATTTTCTTGTGGTTCCTTGCTGAGGTTTCTGGCTCTTCATTTGCAGTAGGCAGTGTCAGAGATTAGAATCATAGAATCATCAAGGTTGGAGGAGACCTCTAAGATCATTGCTACCCTGCTAAGGTGTAGGAAAGTTACTTAATTACTGTCATTTAATTTCAACTTGTCAGCTTTTTTGCTGTTAATTGTCTCTTTAGTTGGTGTATTTTAATGAAGTTCAGTGATAGGATAGATGTGTCTTGGGTCATCATGATGGACCATCTATGCAGTAAGGTATGGTGCAATTATTTTTCAGTCCTGTTATATGAAGGATTTTGTACCTTCATTTAGGATACAGAAGTAGTTGGATTACATCTGTGAACAGATGGAATTAGAGCTCCTGAGGTTGCTGTGCCCTCTGGAAACACACAGCAACAACATACCAGAGAGAAGAGGGTTGGTGAAAAAGGCCATTTCAGGAAATAGGAGTGATGAACCCCAGGAAATTCTCCTCACTGGAGGTATTCAAGAACCATCTGCACACACTCCTGAGCCATGTGCTCTAGGGTGGCCCTGCTGGGGTAGAGAGGTGGGACCAGGTGACCCACTGTGGTCCCTTCCAACCTGGCAGATTCTGAAAGGGACAGCTAACCTTTCTGCTCTGGGGGATTTTCCAAATATGTCTAGTTTGCATTGTCCATCCAGCAATTTAGACATCAAGCTCAAGTAAATTGGTTTGGTCCATAATTTACCAAATGCTGAAGCTCAAGGAAAAACAGAGCGACTGAACTGGTTGAGTGTTTTCAAAGCTGTTTAAGTTGATATAAGCTAAATGATACAAAAGGCAAAAATTTAAAAAGGAAAAGTAAGTTGAAACAGTTTTTGATTCAAACGAAGTACTTTGGCACAGAATGGCAATGTTCTTTTCTTTCTTGGGTTTTTTTTTTCATTTGCAAGGGAGAGGGTCAGCCAGAAAAGAAGACCCTAAAGGTCTCTTTAGTTGTTTTGGGTTTTTGCCCCCCAAGGTATTCCCCCTTTCAGGAGAAGGCTGGGTAATATCATAGAATTGTAGAATTTAGGGACTGGAATGGACCTTAGAGATCATCCAGTCCCAACCCCCTGCCCTGGGCAGGGACACCTCCTCACTAGATCAGGTTGCTGAAGGCTCATCCAACCTGGCTGTGAACACTGCCAGGCTTGGGGCAGCCACAGCCTCCCTGGGCAACCTGTGCCAGTGTCTCACCACCCTCACAGGGAAAAACTTTTTTCTCACATCCCACCTAGACTTTCTCTCCTTCAGTTTGAACTCACTACCCCTTGTCCTATCATTGCAGTTCCTAACACAGAGTCTCTCTCCAGCTGCTTGTAGGCCCTTCAGATATTGAAAAGTTGCTCTGAGGTCTCCACGGAGTCTTGTTTTCTCCAGGCTCAACAGCCCCAACTCCCTCAGCCTGTCCTCATAAGGGAGATGCTCCAGTGCTCTTAGCAACTTTGTGGCCTCCTCTGGACTTGCTTCAACAGTTCCAAGTCATTCTTGTGTTGAGGACACCAGAACTGTGTGCAGTATTCCAGGTGGGTCTCAGGAGAGCAGAGGGGAAGAATCACCTCTTTTGACCTGCTGCCCACACTCCTGTGTATGCAGCCCAGGATTCCGTTGGCTTTCTGGGCTGAGCTCACACTGCAACTCATGGTGAGTTTCTCATCCACTGTCACTCCCAGGTCTTTTTCCTCACTGCTGGTTTCAATTACTAATATGTTCCCCTGGATTAAAAAATGAATAAAAATATATAGTACCTAGATCCATCACTTAATTCCAGTCTTGCAGTTCAGTGTTGTTAAGGGAAGGGCTCATGATCTCATTCTTTCTGCCTGTCTTCCAACTGTTCTCTCTCAGTAGAAACAACATTTCTCACATCGTCCTAATGTCAAAATTGAGACATTCTGTTGCTTTGCATGCATAGCCCTGTCAGCTGATCAACATGAAATGCCCTCCTATAAATCCCGCTGTAAGTGAATGTATATGAATTCCTGGAAAACACTGTCCTGGAACAGTGGAGTGCTGTAAAGTGCCATAAAAAATTCTTCAGGACTGTGCAAACTAGAGCAGGGACGTTGTGTTAGACTGAGGACGCAGCAGTCTGCCCTGTATGTTATCAGAAAAAAAGTTGTTAACAAATGGCTAACCCTGAGCTACAGAGATATGGAAATTTCCTGTGCAGAGAGGTACTTCATATGCATTTTTCTCAAAAACTCTGGCTCAGTGTCAAAATAACTTCCTGCTCTTTTTGTAATAGAAGCTCAAACAGGTGTAGCACAAGTCTGTGACAATCCTTAGGAGGCTTTTCTCCTAGGAAAGGTTTTGGTCCCCAATGGCTAATATTTCCACTTGGGGTGACTTTGGAGCTTCTTGTACCCCCTTACTCTGCTCAAGTGATGCTCACAGGCAGGGCCCCAACAAACCCCAACGTGGTTCTGGTTCTGAACAACAACTGGCTGTCCTGCCAGCTTTAAATATTTCATGTTAGCAATCAGCTGCTGAAAAACATGCTTCTATTTTCCATATCCAAAAATGAAAGGGTAGTTGGCTTTCTGTCCTAGTTTTTGTTTTCCTTTCCACAGTTGTGGATTTGTGTTTTGTCCACAGGCCAAGTCTGTGTGGTTCTTGGCAGGCTGCTCGGACATTTTTCTACTGAGTTTTTATCAGAGCATCTTAGTCTGGGTTGAAATAATGCAGAAAGGTTTGATAACGAGAAACCTGTACTAGAGCCTTGCAGTCTTTAATTAAAGCTCTGTGTGTGTGTGTGTGTAAGTGATAGGCGAGTGGCGGATGCAGTGTTTCATTTTGATGCTCTATTGCTTTTTTGCTCTGTGGTGACATTAATAAACAGATGCAGGAGAGCATTTTAGATTTCATTACTGCCTGAAACGCCTTTACTTTTTGGCTTGCCCCAATTCATTTATGAGGCATCATCATGCTCAAATTAGAACGAGACTAAGCTGTATGTCGCTGCAGAGAGTTATTGGATTATTCAATTACTGTGAACGGTGCTCAAGGAATATAAAATATTCAAGAAATATTGAGGGAAAAATCCCTAGGTAACCTAGCTACATGAAGGTTCTGTGTTCAGGGAAGGCTGAGGAGGGGTGAGGGGAAGGGGCACTGCAGGGCTGAGCATTGTGGCTGGTGTTGTTTTGAGTGATGAACACTCCCCTGGTCCCTCTGGTAAACTGTCAGTGTGATTTAACAGAGGAGGGGAAAGCAGTCCACGAGGCATCCCGGGCTGAGATGTGCCCAGCAGCTCACAGGGGCACTGCCAGGTGCAAGGTGCTGTTCCCAGCCAGCCAGGCCTGGGGACTAGGAATAATCCCACAAGACTGCACTGAAGTCTTTTATCACCTGCCAGTGCTGGTAAGTGGAAAACAAATGGCACGTGGCTGATCCTGAGACCTTCACTGTGCTTCTCTTTAGAAAATCCACCTTTTTCTTGAGCTGAATGTTTTCAGGCAGGAGCTAGTCACAATTTCCATGCCAAACTGAGCTCTGGGTTACCTGAAGCTGAGTATCTAAAATATTTACATTACCAAGCCTGCATTGGCATCAAGCATGGGATTAGGCTGTTTGTTCCTGTGAAAGCTACAGACACTGGCCTGAACCAAACATAGCCTTATTAGGATTCTATCTCTGCCTGCACTTCAAACTTTGGCCACCTTCTAGTCACAATTTCCATGCCAAACTGAGCTCTGGGTTACCTGAAGCTGAGTATCTAAAATATTTACATTACCAAGCCTGCATTGGCATCAAGCATGGGATTAGGCTGTTTGTTCCTGTGAAAGCTACAGACACTGGCCTGAACCAAACATAGCCTTATTAGGATTCTATCTCTGCCTGCACTTCAAACTTTGGCCACCTTTCTCCCAGGAAGTAATAAACATTTTTTTTTCTTGGTGAAGAATTTTACATAACTGAGAATGCTGTGGATGGTGAAAATGTACCTTCTGTTGTCTGATCAGACAGAAGAAAGTTAAGTCAGCCTACAACAAAACAACCATTACAGGAAACCAAAGCATGAATTCAGTCATTTGAACGGTAACGTTGCTGGTTTACTCCAAGCTTAAGTGAATATAAATGGAACTTATTGAAGAGTCACTGGCAAAAACCATCTGTGAGGGTTTTTCTAATCACATCTGTGCTTAAACTAGCTGTGCATTTTAAGAAGCAGCAGCAGCAGCAGCAGCAGTTGACCTTCAGCTGACTCCCAGCAGCGTCTCCCCTTGCAGCAGCAGCAGCAGTGAGGAGCAGCCAGTGGCTCTGCTGTGGTTGTTTGGGATGGTGGGAGCATTGATTTTATTTTTAATTTATTTTTACCACCAGCACAGTTTTTCCATGTTTGTTTTCAGCTTAGCAGGATGGTTCAGATTTAGTGCTTTGAGCAGAGAAACGATGAGTTAATTCATAGTAGGGCTAGTTATCCCTTCACTGTTTTTTGCAGCTTATAGAGCATCAGTACTCACTCCAAGAAGTCAGAAGAATGAAACAAAAAGACCTTTGTCTTCCTAGTGATGAAGGTAATTAAAAGAGAACAGGGCTGAGAGGCTCCATATGATGTAAATGATTATGTTCAGGCTTTCCTTACACCTCAGATATTTTTCCCCCTAATGAAATCGACAAGTATTTCTGCTCTATAAATTTGGTTCACAACTCCATGATGGCTTTTTTGCTCATTGAGGGATGCAGAAGGTTCTTGTTACGGTCACTGATTTTCCAAGAAATCTTCATAATTTGCAGACATCTACATTCATTTAGACGTACAGGAGGAAAAAGATGATTTCATCTTGCTTCTTTCTTTGTGATAGAGCTTTGTTTTTGTTTAAAAATATAATAAATAAAGATGCACTCAGGGAACAGATCCTTAGGGAAATTACCAGAAACAGTTACACGTTGAATTTATAGATCCAAACACGTTACCCTTGGCCTTTCTTGAAATACTCCAGTGGGATCTCTATATTAATATCTCTGAAGATAATCATATTGATGAAGTTAGAGTGAAATGGAAAACTGGCTGGTGTAATTATTCATTAAAAATTGTTAAAGCTGCTCTGAGCATTGAATCCCAAGTCATGCTAGCAGCTGCAAGACAAAGTGGGAGACACGCCAGTTTTGAGAGGTACTGTCCAAAGGGTATTTATTTGACTCTGAGCAACATCAGTCAAAGCTGTTGTCAGCATCTTCTGAAGGATCATGAAGTCAGACTACTTGTATTTTTTTTGCTACGATTATTACTAAACTTGACCCAGACGGGCAGAGATGATTAAACATGTTTTTAATGTTGTTCCCACCCCCATGCACTTCCAAGCCAAGGTTAGAGGGCAGCCAGAGAGCTGATTATTTCATCTCCCACCCTGCTGCACAGCACAGTGTATTAGAGCGGCACTAATGTTTGTGCTAAGATTAGTAGCAAGCCATTTTTAATCTTAACTTGCAGTCGGACACGTCTGACCTATAAAGGGTAGGTGATGAGAAGTGATGTTAGATTTAGTGGTTTTCCTCTGCTAGAGTGGAGATTGTCAATTTTGTGGCATTTCTAAACTGTTTCTTCTCTGCTGGGAGCGATGACTGAAGGCAGCAAGTAAAGTCTACGAAAATGCAAACTGACCTGCAAATACTTGTCAGCAACCAGGCAGTTCCCAGCCTTAGCACTGAGCACATTAAAGGAGGAGGCAGTTCACTTTCTCCAGGGCAAGGACATGACTCTCTCCCTGCTTGTGAGGATCAAGTTCATCAGGGTCATTAAATTCTGATGTCAAATATGACTTTTCAGACATGACTTATAGAATCGGTCTATCTGGGGAGAGACTTCAGAGAATTAATTTTTCATCAGGGTCATTAAATTCTGATGTCCAATATGACTTTTCAGACATGACTTATTGAATCGGTCTATCTGGGAAGAGACTTCAGAGAATTAATTGTATCTAGTTTTCTTTCATACTGTTATGAATTTGTTTTTCTTTCAAACAGTAATACAAAATAAGATGTTTGAGGTCAATGAGATCTTTTTGTGGACACCTTCTTTAGTAGTCTGTGTGACACTCCTGGCTCCAGCATCTGAGATTCATAGTATCATAGAATTTTTGGGGTTGGAATGGAGCTTAGAGATCATCCAGTCCCAACCCCCTGCCCTGGGCAGGGACACCTCCCACCAGAGCAGGTTTCTCAAGGCTTCATCCAACCTGGCTGTGAACACTGCCAGGGTTGGGGCAGCCACAGCCTCCCTGGGCAACCTGGGCCAGTGTCTCACCACCCTCACAGGGAAAACGTCTACCTAATATCTAGCCTAAATTTTCCCCTCTTTCAATTTGTCCCCATTGCCACTTGTCTTGCCACTGCAATTCTTAACACAGAGTCCCTCTGCAGCTTTCCTGGAGCCCCTTCAGCTCCTGGAAGGTGCTCTGAGGTCTCCACACAACCTTCTCTTCTCCAGGCTGAACAGCCCCAACCTCCTCAGCTTGTCCTCATAGGGGAGATGCTCCAGGTGCTCTATCAACACTTTTCTTTAGGTGAATGTGTTTGAAAGTGCTATACACCTTTTTCTTATTTTTATTACCTGTTTATCACTTGAGAGCAGGAAGTGTTTCTCAGTGTACTCTTAGGACTGAATAGTTTGTCAAGAACCTATCCACTCTTTGGGTCAGTCTAGCAGTGACCTTGACCTTGTTACACTCTGATTTTGGGGTAGCTTCAAGCTTCACAGCCCAGGCCTCTCTGTAGTGGGCTGTGTATTAGTGCAGATACACCTTCCACATGTATGCACAGAGCTTGCACAAGTGTCATCAAGCATTTTGCTCAGGAAGCCTGTTCAGTTGTCAGTGGTTCACACGGTGCCATCTACTAAAACATATCTTCCTGTCCAATATCTATTTTGCTATCAAAGCCTGAGCATTAAGCCAGGTCCTTAACCTGGCTCATACATGATCCTGGTTCTCAAGTGAAGATGCTGGCTGCAGGTAATCCCCTTCTGAGTATGGAATTCCAGAGCATGTGGTGCTGGAAAGGTCAAACTCATTTGCAGGGAGTTGTGTTTAACTGTGCGGTGCAGAACTGAGCTTCATTACCCGTAATTAATCCTCATGGTTCCTGAATGTCAGTTTACAGAGGCAGCCACACAGATAGTCCGTGGAAGATAATTAATATTTGTTATTCCTGACTTTGAAAAGAACTCTGAATAACAGTGTTTATAAGTCCTTTTTACAGGGAGAGCCTATGAGGAAATCCTCTGATTAAATCATCAGCACCGTTGTCTCTGCCTTAAACTGTTGTTTTACAGTAATTATTGCCCTATCACAGCAGAAGGACATGGGGTGATGTGGTGGAAGACACGTCCTAATATTCTGACATGCTGGCAGATTTTCCCAGTTTCAGAGAAAATGCCCTTTGGGGAAAGGTTAATGCAGTTATCAGGCAGGTTAATGCTCCATCGTTCCCTGAGGGCTTTCCATTGATATGGGCAGGGGGTTCCTCTGTAGTATTTTTATCTCAGAACTATTAGGCTGCTCAAAGAGAGTGAATGAAATCTAAAAATACATATGTTTTATTAACAGTAGAAATTTCTCTTAGAAAATATAGGTCAAATTCTCCACAGTCATCGGTGTGAAGTGAGAACAGTGAGTTGTAGCTGAAAATAGAAGATATTCCCAATTCTCTGAATTTCACCTTGGGTTCAGATTCAGTTTGGGCTTCTTATTTGCATGAGGGCTCTGCATGCTTTTTTAATCTGTACTGTATTTCGGGCTCAGTGATCTTAGAGGTCTCCTCCAACCTCTATTCTGTGATTCTGTATTGTAGACTGGACTGAAAGTAGGTTAAAGAGTGATTTTCTTGCTTTGTAGATCCACTATCAAACTGAAGACGTAATCTCATTTTGTGGTTTGATGCCAATGTGAAGCATTTTTCAATTTTATGTAAACATTGCAGCTTAAAAATATTCACAAAGACTGATTTTTGGGAAGCTTTCTGGTCTACAAACTAAGAGACTGTTTAGTACCTCATACAAAATTTGACCCTCCAGAGTCCAGGTCTTTCATTTCTTCCTTTCTGATGTCTTCTGTAGGAGAAATAAATGCACAAAAGGCTTCTTTGCATGCTAGGGAAATTAGAAAATGTTTCTGGACTAATCATAGAATCATATGAATCATAGAATCATCCAGGTTGGAA
>NW_008693500.1:0-2481 GCF_000695815.1 Acanthisitta chloris | reverse complement strand
TATTATTGATAGAATAGGAATCAAACACTGGAAACCCAAGAACAAAAAGGCCCACATTGTAACCAGTGAGTCAAATAAAATGAATGTTTATAACAATTTTCTCTTAACACAATCTAGTCCAAAACTGTTGTTATCTCAACCCTTCGTGCCCCACATTGGGCACCAAAAAGGACTGTCGTGGTTTAACCTCAGCCAGCAGTCAAGAACCACTCAGCCACTCACACTCCCTCCTCCGCCCTCTTCCCCTCCCAACCCGGAGGAATGGGGAGGAGAAGAAAAAATAAAGTAAAATATGTAGGTTGAGATAAGAACAGTTTAATAATAATAAAGAGCAGAATGAGCTAAAATGCTCATGGATAATAAAAAGAAAAAAATCAGTGATGTACAATACAATTGCTCACCACCTGCAGACCGGCGCAACCCCCCTCCCTCCCCCCAGATAGGCCCCTTCCTGCTTATATACTGGGCATGACATGGCATGATGGGGAATATCCCTTTGGCGAGTTCAGGTCACCTGTCCTGGCTATGCTCCCTCCCAGTTTTCTTGTGTACCTTCTCACCAGGAGAGCATAAGACACAAGAAAGAAAATGTCCTTGATTTAGAATAAACACAGCTTAGCAGAAACCAAAACATCAGTGTACTATCAACAGTATTATCACTCAATCCAAACACTGCACTACACTAGCTACTGAGAAAATTGACTCCATCCTGGCTAAACCCAGCACATGCCCATACAGCATATTTCTTTCGCATGACAGCACATTTTTCCTCCCACTTGCACATGGCCTGGTGTCCCAAGGCAGAAGGTGGTGTCACCATGGCCTATAAAGTTTGGTGCGGGAGTTCATGTTCAAAGAGGCAATGCCATTATTATCTTCGTGCAAGTCTCATGAATGTCCTTTATTATTTACAAAAGTGATTCTTTTATACACACCCATTATAAGCGTCTACTCATCATTGGTTAACCACTACCACTAGTCTGCCCTACACACAATACAACTGGTCATTAACATATCAATCATAAAATGCTTAATCATTATTCTCCACCACTAACTATCTTCAACTTCTGCATTCCACACCCAGGAGTTGTTTATCTTGCTACCTTCTTTCTCTCTTTCCAACCGCAGCTGCGTCCTTGAACGGCTTATCTTGCAGCTTGCTCAGGCTCTGCTAGCAAGGCTGGATTGCTCACGTCGTTAGCAATCAGAAATTCTCCCACAGTTTGAGATCTCCACTTCCCTCAGGACAGGTTCACAACGTGTAGTAGTGCTCATCAACATTTAATCTCCTCACAGCATATGTCCCTGTGTACAGTTTCATCCCCTTGCCCCTAACTCTTTCTCCCTTGGGAATCCCCCAGTAATCCCCTCTGTGCTGTCTGCAATCATGCTTGGCTCCCTCTGCCTCCATCTGCCCATCCTTTGTTGATAAATCATTAGCAGAGGCAAGATAACATATCTCCCCCTGCCTGTCCTTTGAGATCCTCTTGCTTTTTAGTTTCTCTTTTTATTTCCCTTTTTCCCTTCTCCTTTATAGATCTGGAAGACTCAGTCAAAGGTCAGAGAACAAAAGGAAGGGGGAACAAGGGTCTACCACCACATAAAACACAGGGTCTCACAGGAGCTGAACCCCCAAAGAATCAAAAAGTGTAATTTCTAGAAACTCTCTCAGGGTTTGGGTGAGATTTGAGCAGGCAAAGAGTGTCTTCACAAGGTCTAGTGTGGTCAGTGTGGGATTTTAGGCAAAGAGATGGTTTGCCAAAAGTAAAAGGTGGGTTCAGCTCTCGGTAATGGTTTGATGGAGCATAGTGAGTTTGGATGGTGATTTGGATCAAAACATGCTTTTCTGCTTGGATTAGCATGTAGTTTAGATTTGAGAATGGAAATGGATTCTCAGGCTCAGCCCAAAGATCAGAATTGAAGACACTTGGAGGAAAGGAGGAAGGTTTATATCAACCAGAAGCAAACCATTTTTTTTATCCATCTGATTGTCCACCCATGATGCCCTGGCTTGGATACAAGGGTTTTGGATTCCAGGAGTGACAGGGAAAAGCCTTGACAGAGAACTATTTAAACAGCAAAACTCCGTGCAGGATGCTGTGACTACATTTTCAAAAAAGGGAAAGCAGAAGAATCAGGGAACTATAGACCAGTCAGTCTCACCTCTGTGCCTGGCAAGATCATGGAGCAGATTCTCATGGAAGCTATGCTTAGGCACATGAAAAGCAAAGAGGTGATTGGTAATAACCAACATTACTTTACCAGGGGCAAGTCATGCCTGATGAAATTGGTGGCCTTCTATGATGGGTCCACAGAACTTGTAGATGGGGCAGAGCAACTGATATCATCTACCTGGACTTATGCAAGGCATTTGACACTGTCCTGCAGGATGTCCTTGTCTCTAAATTGGAGAGACATGGATTTGATGGGTAGACCACTCAGTGGATACAGAAGTGGCTGGACGGTTGCATGCAGAGAGTT
>NW_008693499.1:79198-79874 GCF_000695815.1 Acanthisitta chloris | reverse complement strand
GCTGCGGCGCGGGGCACCGAGGCACTGGGGTGCTGATAATCACCACAGACCGCCCGGTCGTTCGGCTGTCCCCGCAGGGGTGTGAGCCAAGGGGTCAGTGTAGGCATTAGAGAGAAGGAATTCCTGGCCGTGGGGGTGGTGAGGCACTGGCACAGGTTGCCCAGAGCAGCTGTGGCTGCTCCATCCCTGGGGGGGGTTCGCCGTTCAGCCCGGAGAAGTCCCTTCTGGAGACTGGTTGACCTTGTCAAACGTTAGTACTTTTGTGTAGGTTGGGTGTCCTAACGCGCAAAAGAGGAGGGGATTTAGGATCAAATATACCCAGAGCGAGATTAAGACACAAATGATGTCAGATGTTGGTAGCCAAAACTATAACTTACTTTGTTACCGTCGAAGAAAGAAAAGAGGAGGAAAAAGGAAAGAAGGAAATATGCGGAGACCTATTATAAAAAACAAAGTATAGTCATTACCATGGATCCAGTAGCATCCTGTTGATCCGTCTGATTCGGTGAGGGGGAGATCTCTCACCTGGGGGGTGTCAGCTCACTACTTTTATGCTTACAGGTCCATTCCCCTTTACGTCTTAAGTACAGCAGTTTGCAGTCCAGGGTAAGGGCACTTGCCGCCTCCCCCCCCCCCCGGCCTTGTGATTCAGTCCTTATTAGGGACTTTTTGCGGT